>NC_081569.1:125206692-125207536 GCF_022355385.1 Mustela nigripes | reverse complement strand
TTTAGTGCCATTGTATTGTCTGTAAGGTGACTGTTACTGTATATGGTCTCTGTTCCTTTCTGATCTACCACTTGTAGGCTCTCTCTTTTCTTAGAGGACCCCTTTCAATATTTCCTGTAGAGCTGGTTTGGTGTTTGCAAATTCTTTCAGTTTTTGTTTGTCCTGGAAGCTTTTAATCTCTCCTTCTATTTTCAATGATAGCCTAGCTGGATATAGTATTCTTGGCTGCATGTTTTTCTCTTTTAGTACTCTGAAAATATCATGCCACCTCTTTCTGGCCTGCCAGGTCTCTGTGGATAAGTCAGCTGCCAATCTAATATTTTTACCATTGTATATTACAGACTTCTTTTCCCGGGCTGCTTTCAGATTTTCTCTTTGTCACTGAGACTTGTAAATTTTACTATTAGGTGACGGGGTGTGGGCCTGTTCTTATTGATTCTGAGGGGCGTTCTCTGAACCTCCTGAATTTTGATGCTCGTTCCCTTTGCCATATTGGGGGAATTCTCCTCAATAATTCTCTTCCAGTATACCTTCTGCTCCCCTCTCTCTTTCTTCTTCTTCTGGAATCCCAATTATTCTAATGTTGTTTCGTCTTATGGTGTCAGTTATCTCTCGAATTCTCCCTCGTGGTCCAGTAGCTGTTTGTCCCTCTTTTGCTCAGCTTCTTTATTCTCTGTCATTTGGTCTTCTATATCACTAATTCTTTCTTCTGCCTCATTTATCCTAGCAGTGACAGCCTCCATTTTTTATTGCACCTCATTAATAGCTTTTTTGATTTCACCTTGGTTAGATTTTAGTTCTTTTATTTCTCCAGAAAGGGCTTTTATATCTCTCGAGAGGGTTT
>NC_081569.1:125112879-125201692 GCF_022355385.1 Mustela nigripes | reverse complement strand
AAAAAAAAAAAAAAAAAAAGAATAACGCTTGGCAGTGTGAACTGAGCTAACCACTACTTTATTAGCATTAAATTACCTATATTACCAATAATTCAAAAATAATCGCTCTGGGGGTGCCTGGGTGGCTCAGTGGGTTAAGCCTCTGCCTTCGGCTCAGGTCATGATCCCAGGGTCCTGGAATCGAGCCCTGCATCGGACTCTCTGCTCAGCGGGGAGCCTGCTTCCTCTTCTCTCTCTGCCTGCCTCTCTGCCTACTTGTGATCTCTATCAAATAAATAAAAAATTTTTAAAAATAATCGCTCTGACTGATAGATGAAACAAAGAAGTATGTGAGTAGAAGACTGCAGGCAGATAAACCAGCTAGGAGGTCACTAATGTCCAAGCAAGAGTTGATTCTGAGCCAAGATTACAGAATGGGACAGATTTGGAGTGTAGTCTACAAGTAAAGCTGATAAGACCATTTAATAAATCAAATATACATAGTGCAGGAGAAAATAGAAATGAGACTCCTAAGTTATTAACAACTTAAGATATAACTCATTCACCATATAATTAATCTATTTCATGTGTACAATTTAATGGCTTTAGATATATTCACAGAGTTGTATGACCATCAACAATACTAGAACATTTTTCATTACCCCAGAGAAACCCTATGCCCCTTAGTTATCATCTTCCTGTCTATCCCTCCTGCTCAGCTCTAGGTAACCACTCAGCTACTTTCTGTCTCTAGACATTTGCCTACAGGGACATCTGATATAAATGGAATGATATGTGGTTCTCTGTGTTTTCTTTCACTTCGCATAATATTTTCAAGGTTCATCCCTGTTTTAAAATTTATCAGTACTTCACTTCTTCATATTGGTAAATAATATGCCATTGTATAGCTATCTGACACTTTATTTATCCAATCACCAGTACAGGGACATTTGGATTGTTTCACTTTTGCCTACTATGAACATTTGGCTACTATGAATATTCGTGTACAAGTTTTTGATGAATATGTTTTCCTTTCTCTTTGGTACACATATCTAGGAGTAAAAATGCTGGGTATTATGGCTTAATTTTTAAGTAACTGCCAAACTATTTTCCAAAGTGGCTGCATTATTTTATTACATTCTTACCAGCAATACATAAAGGTTCCAATGTCTCCACATCCTCTCCAACAGTTATCATCTGTCCTTTTGATTATAGCTGTCCTGGAGGGTGTGAAATGGTATCACATTGTGGTTTTGATTTGCATTTCCCTGATGGCTAATGATGTTGAGCATCTTTTCATGTGTTCATTAACCATTTTTATATCTTCTTTGGAGAATTGTCTATTAAGACCTTTGCCCATTTTTTAATTGAGTTATTAGTCATTTCATTATTGAGTTGTAGGAGCAAAGCAAAATACTTTAAGCAAAGCAAAGGTTAATTGAGAAAGAAATAATGGTCAAATCTTGTATGTCATGTTAGTTCACAAAATTTGTAGGCTTAAAGGCAAAGACTCTGCCGTAACTCACTTTGAAGGATACTTGTCCCTTTGAGTGACTAGCAGCATCAGATGTAAAGTATTTTCAAGAATAAATGAAAATACTAGAAATAGAGCCCGTAAAATAAGAAGGAATGCCATTATCTTCAGTTCAGATGGAAGACTGAAACATTTAGAACTCATTCCCTACAGATATTAACAACTACGTTTCACTCTTAGGAGCAATTTAAATCAGCTGGCAGTGACTCCCTCGAGCAGTGTTTTAGGAGAGATACTGAAGTTGTGGCTAACTCAGAGGAAACTAAGTTTACTAGGTCTGTTAATAGCACCAGAAAATGAGAATGATGGTAGTATGTAGTAGGGCCCCATCCCTAAGAAAGTTTATATATCTTGAAAATATAAAAGCAATGCAAGATTTTTTTAAGGCATAAAGGTTAATTTTTATTTATATTATACTTTTAATATTTGAAAATGACCAAATAAAATGTAAGGATTGAGCTTCTAACAAAATACCACTTTGTGCCTTTGTCAGAACCAGAATATGAAATGGATCATAGATCTAAATTAGTATGTCTTTTTTTTTTTTTTTTTAAGATTTTATTTGAGAGAGAGAGAAACTAAGAGCAGGGGTAGCAGCATGCAGAGGGAGAAGCAGGCTCTGAGGATCTGAGCAGGGAACCCAATGTGGGGTTTGATTCCAGAACCCTGGGATCACGACCAGAGCCAAAGGCAGATGCTTAACTGGCTGAGCCACCCAGGCGCCCCTTGTAATCATTTCATATGCATCTTTCTCAGAGCCTGAATCACCTAATCCTCATTTTCACATGACTTAGTCAAACCCAAATTATTTTCCTGTGTAGCTGAATATGTGAATCACACTAGAAAGATACCTACAAGTCTTATACAATTCAGTAGCAATGATTTTACTGACATAAGAGATAGTTTGTATAAATTATTGGCAATTCACTAATTTTAGTATAGGGATAATTTCACATTAGTATTTATGTTGCATCCATCATTTCAACAAAGTCTCACAGTCTTACCTCTAAATTCTAGTTTAAAAAAGTGCTGGTTTAAAAAAAAAAATTAAACTAGGTTCAACAGATCCAAAATTTATTTGGCATAAAAATACAATAATTTTAGCAATATAACCATATAGTCTGTAAGTTATAATCATTGAGTAATATATATATCATTAATATATGTATATTGCTATATATTCATCAGTATATAATTCATATATTCAATATATATAATCATTGTGTAATTTTATATATATATATATAATATTAACAATAAATATATATACACATATCATATCACACAGATACTTTACCTAAACGAAACTAAATAAAATTAGTTCAACTAAACCTTGTAGTGATATTGGGAAGTACTATTTAGCATAAGAAAACAAAATGGATACTGGCAGTGGTTAGGGGTAGGACTGGGGACATTAATCTCTCAAGGCTGTTTGTAAGGGAGGGAGAGACAAGTTTACCTAATTTAAGTCAAAAAGGAAAGAATGAAATGCAGCGTCTGATCAAGAAGGGCACAGGTATAAATGAGGACAAATGGGGACAAGGGCTGGACAGCAGCAAGCCTATCATTTGCCCTGCAGCCATCTCTACTTCTTTTCTGAGTGTTGGCTTATTTATCTGCTATTACAGTTTTTTTTTTCCCCCTCCTTGAATGAAATATGATCTCTGACAGAGGTTTATAACCCATCAATACCATGTCCGAAGTATAAAAAGAGGGCTGGCTCTGTATTTTGAGTTTGAAATTTTCAATCAAGGAAGGACTCAAATGGCCAGAACTGGAGCACATCTCTTGCAAAAATCCCTGTGGTGAGGGGCCAGGGAGCCACCAGGCCCGGGCAGCCTGGTTATATCACCATCCACGTGTGTCAGCAAATACGGTCCATTAGAACAAAGAGGGGGGATATGAGGCTGGAAAGTCAACCAATTAGTATTTATTACAGTTTGGCAACATTAGCAGATGAAACAGAGAAGTGAGAAAATAAACTCAGGACGAACACTTCAGGACGCAGTTATGGCAAGCCAGATCCCAAAAGGCACATATTTATTCCCAGCACATATTAACTGAACACCCACCATAGCAAGGGCAACAAATTTGGTCACTGGCCTTATGGAGTGTGTGTGTGTGTGTTTGTATACATATATATACGCGCACACACACACACACACACACACACACATATATATATATACGACAGATGACATCAAATAAACACATGAGCATATCCAAATAAAATTACAATTTTACATGCTCTTTAAAGTAAATGAACAGGCTGCAATGACAGAAATAAAGGAAGGGACCTACTCTGGGCGGCAGAGTAAAGTCCACCTGAAGAGAGAACATCCAAGTGAGCTAAGACCTAACACAGCTGGGGAGCAAAGCCATATGTGCAGCGGAAGGGTTGGGAAGCAGGAGTACAATACCAGAGGGGAAACAACAGGTGTGAAAATTGTGAGGCCCCCATGGGCTCAGCAAGTAAGAGGAACAAAAATAAGGGCAGGATAAAATGTTAGTCTAGAACTTCGTGCTCAAGTTGAGACAAGAAATGGATGAAGCTGGAGCACAGGGAGGAGCCAACTCCGGAGGGATGTTGTGAATCATGGTCAAGAACTTGGATTGTTCTGCCTGCCCTCCACCTCCCCATGTCACTAAAGGGTTGAGATAGGGTATGATATAATTTATGCTGCAAAGTAATTACTCTAGGCTGCTGAGTGGTAGAGGATAGTGTAATGGGATAAGAAGAAATAGTAATTTCCTGCACTTCTAGTCAAGCCACATTTTACAAAGGAACCTCTTGTACATTATCCATGGATCCAAAAGCTTGTAAGTTAACATCTCATAGTTTTAATTTTCTCATCAACAAATCAGTAATGAAACTACCTACCTTAAATAAAAGATTTTCTGAGAAGTTATGTAACGCAGAGCTTGTGGTAGTTACTTAGAAAACATTAGGTCCCTTTTCATTTACTTCCTGTGTAGCTAATAAAAACCTTTGTTAATTCATTAGCAGGTGCTTAATTTTAAAAAACAAAACACTAGAGCCAAACAACTTGGTCTAGACAGTCGAAGCAGTGCCTAAGCAATTCAGCTATAGTCTGAATGGAAAAAACCTTGACCAGAGCAAAATATTTATGAAGTGCTACAGTCAAAATCAAAGACAACATGACCTGGGTGTTCCAAAGAATAAACTCTGTTTTAAATACATATTATCCAAATTATTTACTGCAAACTACACAACATAGAAAAATGTACGTAAAGAAGGCACATAAATCCTGAAGTGTCCTTCCTTCTAATTTGTTAAAATGATCTTTATTACTCAGCTGCAAAAATAACTGTGCTATTCTCTACCATCTGTTTTTAAACAGAAGTAGAGAAAATGGAAAAATTCAAAGAATCTAGCCTATTCAAATTATTTCTACATATCTTTAATTTCCCTTCTGAGAGTTTGGTATTGTGGCTATAGTATTTATCATAAGATGCCTTAAATCATTTTTTAGATATAAACATTTGTTTCATAAATAGAATATTAGAGTGTACAAAGCTTCTATTTATAGTCATCATCTTCTGCTTCCTAAAGATGCCCAACAAGCCTGGCAATCCTACTGCAGATGAATGTCTCATTGCATGCATGATGAAACAAACTAACAGATATCAGAGAGGGTCTTCCAGGGCTGTACTGTCCCATACACCAGCCGTGAGCCGCACATACGCTACTGAGCATGTGAAATACAGCTGGTTGGAACTGAAATGAGCAATATGGGTAAGATAGCTGCCAGACTTCAAAAGATCGATATGAAAAAGAGCTCAGTGATTTTTCACATTGATTACATGCTGAAATGATCATATTTAAGATATGGTGGGTTATATAAGACACATTATTAAAATTAACTTCACAGTTTCTTTTTCCCTTTCTCCATGTGGTTATAAGATCATTTTAAATTACATATGTAGCTCACATTTCTCATTTCTTTTGGACAGGACTGCTCTATAATGAAGTACATTTTACAACAGCTCTGTCTAAATCGGTTGCATAAGTCAAGATATAAACAAACATGAATAATTAGACAGATAAATAAAGCTCTTATATGATATCTCTGGTTAATTTCACAACATGGCTTAATAATTGTTTGAGGGAAATGTTAAGTTTAAGTAATTAGGTAAATACTAAAGTTAGTATTACAGTTTATCTGATAAATAAACATGTATTAAATGAAATGCTTATGGGTTACACGCTGTGATATGTCATGGAATACCAATTTACGACAAGGATTTTGTTCTTATATGGTTCATAGATTTGTGGAAGGATATAAATAAGAAAGTAAGTAAATGCAATAAAACGTTTCTGGTGTTGTGAGAAAAGAATCTAGTAGTTCTCTTAAAGAATTTGCATGCAGGTGTGGGGAAGAGCATTTTTCTTCTTTCAGAGAATAGATAGTGCTACTGGTATTTAGGGTTTGGAAACCAGGATAATTGGATGCCTTTCAATGTGTGAGAGCATCCTGTACCACAAAGAACTATCCCGTTCAAACTATTCCTAGTGCTCCTACTGAGAAACATTCAGTATCATGTCACGCTGTAGACATGATCCCAAGTACAAAAACACGACACAAATATGGCAATTATGTTTTGAGGCTGGTTCCTGAACACTCAGAGACCCCATTCTAAGAGTGCAATCAATATAAGATTACACAAAACCTCCCCTGGTCTTTGGTATATAAATATATAAACACATATACACATAAACATAACATATACACTTATAGATATGGTATGTGTCTATAATAACATATTTTGCCTTTCTCAGTCCAAGAAAAAAGATAAGTTACTTGAAGCATTTCATAGCTATAAAACAAAATTTCCATATATGAGCAAATAGCTTCTTTTAAAAAAATTTTCACCATTTACAAATATTTTGTTACTGAAACAGGAACACCAACCTTGCCATTCTTATCAGACTCCCAACTGGAAAATAAGCAAAGAGAGAGAGAACTTGTCTCATTTGTCAACAGAGCAATCACTATTCCTTTTAACCATCAGAGAGGATATTGCCAATCTAGAATGATACAGTAAGCAAAAGATAGTAACCACTCATTACAAAAATGCCAGAATCTTTAAAGGAAAAATGAGTCAAACTATGATAATTACAAAATAAAACATTCATTATCTGAAAATATAAACTTATATATATAAGAAATCCATAAAAAATGTCATAGCTCAATGTCAAGCATCTCATCTCTCCCACCCAAGTCAAAGAAAGATCCTTTGAAGAACTTACATTCTAGAATCTTATTCAGGCTTGAAGCAACAGGAATGTTTTAATCCAGGCTTAAATCTAGGGTAGCAAAACTATTTGCCTCAAAAATAAGGGTGTAGTACCCTTTTCCAAATGCCTTACTACATAATTATCTCTATAAGAAGCGCAAAACTTTGAACCATAAATTATGGAGGGAAATCTAGCATAATGGTGGAATAGTGTCCAAAAACTGATACCCTTATTGCATTAAAATATTCAGGGCTAATTGTGATTTTAGCACTTGTTTTTATCCTCGCTTTGTTCATTGGCCAAACTTAAACACTTCTCATCTCCTTCAATGAAAAGTGGTGCTATTATGTGTCTGGAAGCATGAGCACGGTTCCTCAAAGCCTAATTTTAAGGTCTTAATTGGCTGAGGCAATGGGAGACCATACAAAGCCCACTTCAGAGAGAAGGGCAAGACTGCCAGGTCACTTGAGAACAGATGAAGAGCTAAACTAGAAGCTATTGCTGAAATCTTACAGTGTTCTGGGAAGTTTTACCAAATAGTATCTAACACAGAATGGAACATAATCATCCATCATAACACAGAACCCAGAAAGTTTGAAGATGGGCTTATAGAAACAGAACAATTAAAACAGAAAGAGTTATCTTCACGTAATAACTGGGGACCCTAACAAGGCAAGCAAGTTTTATAGAAACAGAGTACTGTGATTTGTTCTGTGGTGTGTTGTGGATATCAAATAATTGGCTATATCTCCTCCTAACCTCTAAGTCTCAGGAACCATGTACTTATAATTCAAGAGGGTACTACTTAGTAACACTGTTGCTTGCTTGGTACTACTGGACCTGCAGTCAACTTCTACCTTTGCGAAAGATGACCAATCATTCATCTATCCACCCAACATTTGTTGTGTGTTATGTGATAAAAGACATGACATCGAATAAAATTATCTTGGCCCTCGAGTAGTTCATTATCATTTAAAACATAATACTTAATAATTCATCAACATACATATATTATAAAAACACCAATTTGGAATAATTTCAAGTAAATTAATTCAATTATCATCAACTCTTATTACTGATAAGTTCTCAAAACAAACACAGAGAAGACAAGATCTTATTTGTGAAATTCAAAACTATGAAAAAAGAAAAGTTAGAAGTCTGGGAATTACCCTAAAGTAGTCTTTAAATTATTTTATTTTCACATTAATAATAAAGATGCATAATAAAAAAGATATTAAATGATAGGCACTTTCAGGTCTGAGGACAGTAAAAACTTACTACCAATTTCCATATGTCATCAGACACAGCTGAATTTTAATAAGATGCTTATAAAAGTTTGTTTCAACCCTTTCTGTTAGAAAAAGATCCAATGAGAGGCTTAATTCTTTTTTTGGTTCCCACGCAATTAATACTTTCTGATTATTTACTCTAGACTAGACACTCTAGTTGTTTGCTCCACTGTTCGTTCACCCATTACTTCACTCAACAAATATTTACTATATGTTGCCGTGAAGAACAAGAAAACCAAGCTGTCTATTATTAAGTTCTACCTCTAAATGCTTCTCTTGAACACCAAAGGTGCTTTCTTTATTTATTCTTTTTTTTTTTTTTCCTATCAACTAATGGAATCTAATTCTTAATTTCTGGTATGCTCTATTTCATTCTAATTTTCCCAAGGCCTTTTATGCAGAAAATTTGCTCCTTTATTTCTACTAGTACCTATTCCAGAACACAAGTTCTCTCTTATTCAAATTACCCCAAAATGAATGACCCACAATTGACAAAAACTGAATATACAGGAGGAAAATTTCTATAAATCCAAGAATTATAACATGCTGGAATTTTTCTTAAAAATGTTTGTATTTATCTATGAGAGAGAGAGAGAACATGCACCAGGATGGGGGAGGGGAGTGGTGAGGCCAAGGGAAAGGGAGAAGCAGGCTCCCTGGGAACCCAGCACAAGGCTCCATCCCAGGACCCTGGGATCACGACCTGAGCTGACGGTGGACACTTAATTGACTGAGCCACCTAGGTGCCCCCATATGCTGGAATTTTGTATGAGAGATTGTTCATATTGACCAGTAGATATTATAATTCACAAACAAAATAAAAATCAAAAGATGAGGAAAGCCTCCTTTTGGAAAAAATATGCATCATTTTAAAAAATGGAAACCTTAAATGGTATTAATTCCAGTTAATTAAGTTACATGGAATAATCAGACACTGGTATTTTTCAGCTACGTTAGAGATCTTCAAAAATTACAAATGAGGGAGATGAGATCTAAAAAAACTATTATCCCCCCCCAAATAACTCTTTTCCAATAAATGCCCTAATCATTTTATTCTGTTCCTTCACCAGGAATAAGAAAAGGGAAGAAGTAGTATAAGGTACTATGCATAACAATAAAAACCTGTAAGAACATTTTTGTATGTAAATTGGCACATGTCTCCCCTTTTCCTTCCCAATCTCCAGATCTTCCAAAGCCTTACTTGTCTCAAAGAAGCCAACAGATATATATTCTTCAAAGAGCTGGAGCAAATAATCCAAAAATTTGTATGGAACCAGAAGAAATCCCGAATCACTAAGGAAATGTTGAAAAACAAAAATAAAATGGGGGGTATCACATTACCTGATTTCAAGCTTTACTACAAAGCTGTGATCACCAAGACAGCATGATACTGGCATAAAAACAGACACATAGACCAGCGGAACAGAGTAGAGAGCCCAGATATGGACCCTCAACTCTATGGTCATATAATCTTCGACAAAACAGGAAAAACTATACAGTAGAAAAAAGACAGTCTCTTCAATAAATGGTGCTGGGAAAACTGGGCAGCTATATGTAGAAGAATGAAACTGGACCATTCTCTTATACCGTACACAAAGATAAACTCAAAATGGATAAAAGACCTCAATGTGAGACAGGAATCCATCAGAATCCTAGAGGAGAACATAGGCAGTAATCTCTTCGATATCAGCCACAGCAACTTCTTTCAAGATCTGTCTCCAAAGGCAAAGGAAACAAAAGTGAAAATGAACTTTTGGGACTTCATCAAAATCAAAAGCTTCTGCACAGCAAAGGAAACAGTCAAGAAAACAAAAAGGCAACCCACGCAATGGGAGAAGATATTTGCAAATGACAGTACAGACAAAAGGTTGATATTCAGGATCTATAATGAACTCCTCAAACTCAACACCCACAAAACAGATAATCATGTCCAAAAATGGGCAGAAGATATGAACAGACACTTCTCCAATGAAGACATACAAATGGCTATCAGACACATGAAAAAATGTTCATCATCACTAGCCATCAGGGAGATTCAAATTAAAACCACATTGAGATATCACCTTACACCAGTTAGAATGGCCAAAATTAGCAAGGCAGGAAACAACATGCGTTGGAGGGGATGGGGAGAAAGGGGAACCCTCTTCCACTGTTGGTGGGAATGCAAGTTGGTGCAGCCTATTTGGAGAATAGTGTGGAGATTCCTCAAGAAATTAAAAATAGAACTTCCCTATGACCCTGCCATTGCACTCCTGGGTATTTACCCCAAAGCTACAGATGTAGTGAAAAGAAGGGCCATCTGTACCCCAATGTTTATAGCAGCAATGGCCACGGTCGCCAAACTGTGGAAAGAACCAAGATGCCCTTCAACAGACGAATGGATAAGGAAGATGTGGTCCATATACACTATGGAGTATTATGCCTCCATCAGAAAGGACGAATACCCAACTTTTGTAGCAACATGGACGGGACTGGAAGAGATTATGCTGAGTGAAATAAGTCAAGTAGAGGGAGTCAATTATCATATGGTTTCACTTATTTGTGGAGCATAACAAATAGCATGGAGGACAAGGGGAGATGGAGAGGAGAAGGGAGTTGAGGGAAACTGGAAGGGGAGATGAACCATGAGAGACTATGGACTCTGAAAAACAATCTGAGGGTTTTGAAGGGGCGGGGGGTGGGAGGTCGGGGTACCAGGTGGTGGGTATTAGAGAGGGCAGGGATTGCATGGAGCACTGGGTGTGGAGCAAAAATAATGAATACTGTTATGCTGAAAATAAATAAAAAATAAATTAAAAAAAAAAAAGAAGCCAACAGATAGGTCTCCATTACCATAACAGCTATGATATGTCTGATTTAGCCAAGCAACAAGTACTAAAAACATCTGACTAGCAGGGAAACTTCCTAGTAACAAAAATCGCAGAGACAAACTTCTTTATGAATGTTACAGTAATCTACAGTTTATATTTCCTCAGGGCATTTATAGCATTTCATGGTTAGAGAAGACAGAAAGAATCATCCTTTCAGTGGCTGCTTCCTTGGAAGCAACAAACCTACATGGAAAAAAAAAAAACACACACACAAATAATTTTAGAACCAACCAGAGTCATTCCATCAACAACTTCTCTTTCTTGTAGACCATACACCCACAACTATATAATCCTTTTCATAGCTTTCTATATAAATGTTTGTGTAAATCCTCATCTGAATTAGAATTTTAAATTCTGTGAAAGTAAAGAGTATGTCTCTGTCACATATGGAACACAATGGAACACTACATACTCCAAAGACACTAATAGGCAGTCACTGAAAATAAGGCACTTTTGGCTTTCTTATGGCTTGCCTGAGCAAGACAAGTACTTCCATTTGCATGAATTGAAGGAGAAAAATATGAAAACTATACAGCCAAATGTGCATTATACAGCAATGAATCTCATTTAATACTTCTACCCAGGTAATAAAAAGAATAAATGGATATTTAAAGAGAAGGAGAAAAAAATGTAAGCATACTTAGTGACTAAATTCCAATTTCTTACAAAATGGACTACAGAATTGAGATGCTGAAAAGATGAGTAAAATATTCAAGAACCAGAAATGTAAAAGGAGGGAGGCCTTTCAAGATGCTCCTGGAGGAAAACTGATCTTAAGGAAGATGGAAAAAAAATTGCAAATGAAAAATAAACTAGAACTTTAGATGGAACTAGAACTGTGGAAGAGTAATAAGATGCTTTGTCACCTGGACAGGGTTATGGAGGCGTGGAGACTGAAGGACCGTTACGATTCCATGACAGAGGACAGATTGGTTTACACGGCGTTGTACAGCTGAGGCCCAGCAACATTGAAGTCTTGGCTAACACTGACCTTACAGCAAGACTTACACAAAAATAAGTTTCTAATGTGATGTGGGGTGGGAGATGGTAAAGAACTTAAATAGTAGGGTATATCAGTTTAATATGGAATAAAGATCCATTTATAGTAAAGTTAAAAAAAATCAATCAATAAAAAATCTTTGCATGCTGAAGCCTTGGGAAGAAATACACATCCCCTTGCAGAAGTCTGAGCCAGCGACACAAAGTCAGAGAGAATAAATCCTAAAGCAACCCTCTGCCAGGAAGTACATTTGAAAAGTTTGTTCCGCAGATTTAAAAAAAAGAAGAGGAAGAAGAGGAAAAAGAGTACAGGTCTACATGTCTACTAAACTTTGTAAAAAGGACAAGAACTGAAATCAAACCAAAAGGGCAGGAAGACTTTTTAAATTCTTATTAACTCTTTTTAGGGTATTTAAATCAAAGCTTTTTTATTCTCTCTTAATAGTTGATTAGAATTTTTCTATGCCTGGATTTAAAGAACAAAAAAGTGATAATTCTTAGACTGAAATAGAAAATTAAAATAAACATATATGCAGATATGAATACTGCAGAACAATATACAAGTACAGTAGGCTAGAATTTTTACTTTGATTTCTAAATAATGTAATCAAATACTAACTAGTTATAGTTTCCCTCTTTTAGCCATTTGTCAGAACTTTTACCTAAAGAACGTTTGTCTGGAAATCGGGCATTTCACTGAAATTGCATTTGCCTCTTTTCCCTTCATGAACCCCATTCTAATTAATATAATATATTTACTATTTTTAAATATTTTAAGTAATGTATTTTATTATTAATAGATATTAATAAATATCTATTAATATTTAAATAATAATATATTTAATAATTATAAGAATTTATGTGTTTAGAGAGTACCTCCAAAGTTGTATTACACATAACAGCCATTTTCTCTTCCTTGTGCTGTCCTAAAAAACTTTCTCAGCTCACCATGAGCAAAGATACAAATACTTAAGAAAACCCATCAGAGACTTCATTGATGAGGAGGTACAAGATAACGTGTTACTTAGATACATACCTCTGCAGAGTGTTCATATTAAATAACTAGAGCCAAAAAGTGCTTGGAAAGCAAGAGCAGTCCCTTCTTTGAAAGAGTTCACAATTTCAGTTAAAGTAGAGTAAGAAAATTAACTCCTATATTTGCTCATAATCATTAGCATTTCATTGCAACTAAGTCATACTACACAGATGTCTTCTCCCTCTGAAGATCTTTGAAGAAAGGACTCCTTCCAACTGCCACAGATATTTTAGTTCTAGGAACTTCCTAGTTTCAAAGTATTCTTACATCTTAGCTAAATCTTTCCAGCTGAAGTTTATATCTCTTTTCTCAAGATGAAAGTGTTCCTTTGTTAAGCTATGTTGAGTCATTCTCCATTCAGAACAGAGAAGGTAGAGAGAGCTGTGAACCTGAGGGCAACTGCTAAAACACTGCCAGACTCAGCTGAGGTTCTAGTGGCGGGCTAATAGGACTGCATTATAAGGCAGTGGGGGGTGGGGGAGGTAGGGAGTAAGAAACTGTAGATCATGGACTGCATATACACCTGTCCTGACTCCAGTGAACTCTAACAGCTTTGAAGGGAGCCAAATTTCTCCTGACCGTAAAAGCAGAAGTCAGAGGAGTTCTTGGAAACACTTGTCCCATGGAATGAAAGTACATGGAGATGAAAACTAACTGGTTGTTCTGAAAACTATCGTGCCCTTTAATCACTTTGAATTTTAAGACCACAACAGAAAGATGTGGTCTTAGGTAACTGATTAGGAAGTAGGTATCACATTCATGGTAGTGGCACACATAAGAAAATGTTTGATATAGTGTCTTATTTATGGAAGAGAAAGGTTCGGTACCATAAAATTAGAATTAGCTTCATTAATTAACAATTAAACTAGTAGCCAAAAAGACTTGGAGATTTTGACAGAGCAATTTTATTTCTAACAGTCTTAACAAAAACTTGATCTCTTTACAACTTTATAGGAAAGAGCCCAACACAATGGGGAAGGATGAGTTGTTTCCAATTTACAAGGCCTCCTGAGCTTGACTGAGTGGCACTGGTTCATTCTGATATATGATATGGTAGTAGAAACACGTAATAGAGTTTCACAAAGACCTTTCCCATCTAAAATTCACTGTTCCACCTTGTGAGAAGAAAACCTACACTTCTTTGCATCCCAGACTCAGCTGCCTGACTCTAAAATGGGATCCATAATCTCACAGGGTCATTTTAAGGGTTAAATGAGGAAATACATATAAAAACCTGAATAGAGCAAGCCCTTGAAAAGTAGTTTCCTTCATTCCCCTAAAGGTGATCTCAACTATGTTGAGAGTGAACAGTTGAACAAAAAGATCTAACGTCACCTGCAGGAAAGAGACAATGATGAGGAATCTTTTCAAAGTGTGACATCATTAAGAAATGGATTTTAAATACTAGAGTATAGTTCAGTAGTCTCAATAGGAAATCAAATCTGCAATTGCTCATGGCTGATGTGAACTCTCATTAAATTTATAAAGGAGAACATGTATATCACAGTCTTTCCAAATACTATTAAGGAGATGGGAGGAGGATTCTCTTATTGCCAATTATCCCAATTTCAAAAGATTCAGTGAAGACAGCTAAGCTAATAAAGGACATCATTAGCATAGTTTGGGGGCAATTCTGAGTTATTGTCTAATGCCTCATGTTTGTTCCTGTATCCTGAAGCAGATGTAAGAATAAATCAATATTGATGTTTGTTTCCTTTCTGATAGGTAAACCAGACCTAAGTATCTATAGTATATATTGTTGGGGGGTATGATTTCTGATGATGATTCCAAAATAAATGGGATAAAGAGGCAGGAGGCTAGATCTGTGCTATCCATTCATATGTCCATCCATCATCCATCCAGCCATCTGCACACCTACCCAAATGTCCAATAACTATGCTTATTTCCTGTTTAAATAGAAAAACTGGTACAAGATGCAGTGGAAAGACAAGGGTCTATAAATGAGATCAAAACTTAATATAAAAAAATACACCTGTAGATACCCAGAATAAAAAGCTCTAAGTGTCAAATGTCAAATGTCATGTAATGGTATGCAAAAGTTTTAATAGTAATGGAGTGGCAAGAGGAAAAATGTTTGTTATCAAGGTAATAACATGAGCAGGGTATTCACAGGAAGAGGGTAAAATGGTAGACTCCTGTAAGAGTTCGAACCTTATTTGTTCAGTTTTTGAGAAAGCCACTGATGGTTTCTGAGCTGAGGAGCTCGTGCTCAAAGCTGTGTTCAGTGAGGATTCATCTGGCAGAACTGGTTAGAAGAGGAGTTGTATGTGCACGCACATGCGTGTGTTTTCTCCAATCAAACACTATTGAATGGAGGTCAATAGTAGGGTGTGTTGCAAGTAATTTATTATAAAAACAAAAAACCAAAGCTTGAGAATGATTTACTTTTTTGTACTCCTCTGTGCACATTCAAGGTTATTTCTAAACGATGTCATCCTTACCAAATGCTTTATTAAATAGAGAAATGGATGAAAGATGGCTTGGGCCCAGGGAATGGTGTGAACTTGAACACGTCCACTGGAGTGTGTCTGCTTGGGAAAGTCATCAGTCTTGGGAGCACTGGCAGGCTCATAGGTGAAGACCAGTGAAGTAGACTAAAGTTTAAGAAGATCTTGCAAATAAGAAGCTTCTGCAATCCTTGAAGATGAAGTAATACAGAGCTAAATATGATAGAGGTCATCTAAATGGAGAGGAGTAGATTGACAAGACACAACCAAGAAAAACTATGTAAAGTCACTAGTTACCGAGTTCAAGGAAATGGGAGAAAGTAAACTTTCTTTCAGATCATAAATGTCATAATGGGTTTTCAATGCTCTCAGGAAATCTTTCAAATTAATAAAATAAGAAAATTTTCCTTGGAGTTTCAAATTTCAGAGCTATAAGGCAATACAGGCTTTATATACAATATGTTGGCAGCCTCTATTTTAAAATATTTCCATTTTAAGTTCCATGACATGCATAGGTTTATTCTGTGTAACCCATCTAGCACCTAAAGCATTGTGGATCCCAACATACCTAACAATAAAGAATAATCAAACTTCAAATACATAGTCAAGAATTCAAGGATAAATTGAAGTTTTATCCCAAAGTGTATCAGTCATCTGAACACTGAGTCCACTGTCGGGACAGAGGTAATTTCATTAAGTCTACTATGTGCAAAGCAGTAGGTCAGTGCCTGCACTTCGAACTCCTTATGTTCGAAGGAGATCGAACTCCTTCCCACTTCGGCCCTTCACAAACACTGTTCCCTTTGCTGGGACAACACGGCCAACTGTTCTGGACCTGACTAATGCTTGTTCAGACTTAGGATCCCCATATATGTCACATTCTAAGGAAATACTGCCCTCACTCTCTACTCCATAAAGTATGGAGTATGTAGCATAGCCTGTATTCTTCTATCTGAGGCCAACTTCTCCACTAGGCACAGTAAGCACAGTGTCTTTGGCCAGTGAAAATGTATTCATGATAAAACTAGAAGAAAGCATGAATATAATGATTAATATATAATAATAAATCCAGCCTGGATTATAGTCAATCATCTTCATATCACCATAACCAAATATTTCATTATTTCATGGAGGACAGGGTCTGAAAGTTAAGTGCCTGGGGACTGCAAAAATCATAACATGTCCCTAGTCATTTTGTAGAATTTCCACAAAGAAGTGAATCCCCATTTGTTGTTTTTTGAAATCTGAGTGATAATACTACTTGGGGTTAATGAAATAATAAACTGCCTATAGCACTTAGTATATTACACACAACAATACATGTTAGCTCTTATTACTATCTAAACAATAACTGGAGACATTGTTAAATTGCTTAGAGAAAGATGAATATCATATAGTCCTCTTGAATTCAGTTTCCAGGATAAATTTGCTTCTCATAGCAGTTTCCATGTCCCCTTTAACTAGGATGATAAGAACCTTGTGACCCAATAAGTATCCCTCTTAGATGTTAGAAAACTCAGAAGTAAGTTAAGTAATAAAGTACAATAACTCCATCAGGTACCAGGGACATGGTTTCTCTGCTCCCTATTTTTGCATTATGATTTTATTTTTTAATTTCCTTCTATGTACATGTTACACTATACTTTAACCCAAAGTGGAAGAACAATAAAATGTAAAGGTGGGAAGGCCAAAAATGAACAATGTCCGCAAAGCAAATAAATATCTATATTTCATGTTCATCCATAACCTAATGTAATTTCTTTGAATTTTCTTGCTATATTTAAGTGAAGAGGACCAATATGTATAGACAGGTATAAGGAAATTATATTCATCTTGAAAATGTCACATTTCACACATTTCACACATTTTAAGAACTGCCTCAGTGCATTTCAAAGTTAATTTTAGTAGACTGAAATATATGTATATTCCTAACTTTTGACAAACATCCAAAGATGGACACATGTACCCCAAGAGGTTCAAGCAGACTTGAGAATTACTTGATATGCCATGAATCAAGTGTCAGAGAAACTATCACAAATCTCTAATTTCATAGTTTTATCGATGTATTAGTTTACCATGTATCCTGTAAAAAATTAAAATAAATTTAGGGCCTTAAAACAATGCAAATCCATTCTGTTATACTGTAGGTGAGGAAACCGATATGGGTCATAGTGGGTTAAAATCCTGTCAGCAAAGGGGCATTCCTTTGCAGTGGCTTCGGTGGATTCTCCAAGACAATCCATTTCCTTGCCTTTTCCAGCTTCTTAGAAGCCACCTTATAGTCCCCCTCCTTCATCTTTAAGGCCATCAAAAGTAAACTGAGTCTTCCTACCATTGAATCATAGTGACTTCCTCTTCTGCTTCCTCTTTCACTCTCAAGAACTCTTATGATTACATGGAGCCCAACAGAAAATCTGGGATACTCTTCCCTTCTCAAAACCCTTAATTTACCACAACCACAAAATCTCTTTTGTTATAGAATGTAAGATATTGACAGGTTCTGGGAATTAGGAGGTGGACATCCTTGAAAGAGGTGCACTTTTATTATTCTGCCTGCCACAATTGATAACTATTATGTATGCAATAAAATACAAAAGATATAATACTTAGAAGAACGCACAGTAAGGATATGCTTTGAATTTAATAAAGCTATTTACTGACTTAACTCATTCAAATTTATCTATCACATGTACCTCTATCTTACTCTTCTCCCTGAGTCTGCTCATGATTCAAACTCAAGTAGACCATCTTTGTTGTACTATGAAACAGTAGAAAATAATGTAGATAATCCATTAGAGGATTAAACAAGAAAATCTAAGTCCATATCATATATTTAACATCTATGGATTTTCCAAAATATACTCCAGAACACACACACACACACACACACACACACACAATAATTTAGAAGGGGAAAAATGTAAACTTTAAATATCTGAACTCCCCATCTAGTCAATACTTAACTATTATCAACTAAGCATATTACTGGAGATACTGAAAATGTTTGTCTCTAAAATTAAGTTTAGTCAATAAGAGTATAAGAATTAGGCTCATCATGTACAGAGGCAGGTGGGCAGATGTATTTATGGCTAACTAAAGAATAATTAGCCAAACTTTCTGTTGCCAATTTACTAACAATGTGAATGTTGATTTCATACTCAATTGCAGTTGAAGCCTGCACAAATCTGTGGATCAGGAGCTCCAGGCATATCATTTACTTATTTAATTCTGGTCCTAGAAACACTCAACAAACAATTTTAATCCCCCTTGACCTACCTGGATTTCAAATCATAACATAAAACACAAAAAACATATGAGAAATAAAATTACTTTAAAAAAGAAATAAAATTATCTTAATGAAACGGGCAAAAACAGAGATGGAGATTAAAACAAAATTCGAGTTTGACTTAAATAGTGGACATAATTTTTTTTAAAAATTGTTATTTCTTAAATGGTTTTTGAAAATAACTATGAAGAAAGCCTGAAAATAAGAGAGAGAAGATGTAATTTCATATCAAACAAAATGATAGTTTAATGGGTTCAAATAATTTCCTCAATCAATCAAATAGTATTTCATTATCTCTAATAATCAACATCACTGAACTTCTGAACTGGTGACAATGTAAAATAAAGTCCTAATCAGCAAATAAATAAATTATATTATACTTTGAGATAACCCCCTAAATTAACTTAAAACATTTAATTATACTTCAATATGAAATAGAAAAAAAAATGGTTCTCCTTGTTGTTAAGACTAGACAACAATGACTAGTATTTATATAAATGCCATGATTGTCAAATGCCCTTTCAAATAGAAAAAAAAGGGGGGGGGCTTGAAATGATGTGGAAATAAGTAATAGATGAATGTGTGAGGGATGGGAAAACGAAACCAATAAATAAAAAATGTCACATACTAAATATAAACCTTGCAACCCCATGTCTAGCAAAGGAACGATGCTTTAGTCTCCAAGTCCCTCCTTTATTTCTGTCTCACAACGAATTCTAAGAAATTATCCTTTGTCCACCCATCCACCGACTGCAGAACTGGTACAGAGATTCAGACAAAGAACAAGGAATAAAACACAGATATCAGCTGAAAGGACTTTCTCAGAACTCTAGGAACAGTGAAACCAAAGGAAATACTTTTTAAAAGTTGAGAGCACCGTGGGTAGAGACAAACCAGGTAAATGAGAACCTATGAAAATGCAGAGTGTATTTAGAGTCAGCGCCTTGAACAGCACAGCAATTTTAAGAACGATGAAAAAAACTGAGTCATATCTCTATCATAGAGTAAAATACTCATCTTCAGAGACATTCTATAAAGCCAGAACAATGAGGGTATAGTATACAAGCTTCATCACTAAGTTGGCTCTATGCCTTGGATATCCTTCACATGACAAGTGTTAACCTTGGGAAGCAGCTTAAAAAAAAAACATAGTCACGAGAAACACTTAATAATCTGGCTTAAAATGCACAAGGCTTCTACTAAAACAGGTCTCTCAGACTTCATGGCAAATCAAGTAGCTACCTCTCATTCCGTCCGTCCTCTTCCCCAAGCCGGTATTAAGCATATACAAGGCAAAGATCAATTAAAGCCAATCACAGATGTTGAGAAACAGTCAAAATAAAGGAATCACTACATAAATTATTGTGGTAAGTGAAACTGCCAAAAACAGTAGTGTATTCAAAGAGCTAAAAAGGTAAGGAGGAAAAGCCAAAACTTTTTGCCTTATTCTGACCAAGATTCACTTTTCCACTGTTACTTTTGACCCCACCCATTCTCCTCCCTCCTGGGATCCTGCTGTACCAAGTAACACTTCTTTCACCTGTTCCACCTCTCCCATTCTTGGATCCTTCTACTCAACATTGATAATCAGGTTTGTTTATCATCAATAGCAAATAGGAAGTTATCATCTAAAAGCTAAATTTGTTTTACTATTAAGAACTGAAACTATTTTAGATATAGACATAGTTTTAATACTGTATTCTTTTGGTATTCAGTTATTCTTAAATTTTTTTCCAGATCATACTAGAGAGCTAGCTCAAATCATAGCACAAAAGAGGCTAGAATTACTATTAACAATGTTATAGCACCCCTAAGTGAATCGGGAGGCTCTTAGAAAATATTATCACAAAATGAATAAAAATATAAATGGTTTAAATACCTCTACTGTAAAATGTAATACATAAATGAAATATTAGGAAAGACAAATACTGTTACCTAATCCCAGAGTGCCATAAACAAAATGTAAACCACTCTGATTAAATTCTTTAACTTCTGCCAAACATTTGCTGATTTGCCTTTTGGTTATGCAGAGTTTATTCCAGTTACATAGAGTATATTGTTTTGGCGTTTTTTTTGTTTGGTTGGGTTTTTTTTGATGCACCTTTTCTCTACTGCCTACTTCTTGGCGAAGGCATAGTTCCTAACAAAAAACAATGAAACCATCTGAGCAATTAGTCTTCTGCTGCAGAAAATATTACCTTCCAAAGTGGCTGAAGAACTATTTCCCTTTTCCATATCCTTTTAGTATTTTCCCTTTTATTCAGAAAAGGTAACTCCCTAACAAAGAGGCCCTGACAATGGCCTATTTCATCCTTGCATGTACATTCCCAATAAGTGATATGACAGGAAGAGAGAGATTAGAGAAACCTGAATCTAGAGTGTATGTTCCTGAGAATTACTATCTTTCTAGGCATTATACCTATCGCATTATTCTAGGCATTATACCTATCACAGTATCAGTATCAGGGTAGTAGGGTTTGGGGAGTAGCCCACCTAATCTAAAAAAGGCAAATGAATTTACACTTACTCAAAACTAGAAACTGGGTAAGAAAAATTAATTTTCATCTTTAAGGGAAAGGAATTTCAGAGACCATGTCAATTTCTAATTACTCAAAGAAGAGAAACTACACACACTAAATAGTAACAGCCACAATCACAGAGTGCCTGGAAAGTAAGATAAGTGCCTTAACTAAAACTTCATAATTTCAGCTTAAGAAAAACTATATTAAGAAAATTATTGTGGAGAAAGGAGAATCCTCCTACACTGTTGGTGGGAATGCAAGCTAGTGCAGCCACTATGAAAAACAGCATAGAGTTTCCTCAAAAAGTTGAAATAGAGCTACCCTACAACCCAACAATCACATTACTGGGTATTTACCTTAAAGATACAAATGCAGTGATCTGAAGGGGCACATGCACCGGAATGTTTCTAGCAGCAATGTCCACAGTAGCCAAACTATGGAAAGAACCTAGATGTCCAACAACAGATGAATGGATAAAGAAGATGTGGTACATATATACAATGGAATACTATGCAGCCATCAAAAGAAATGAAATCTTGCCATTTGCAATGACGTGGACAGAACTAGAGGGTATTATGCTGAGCGAAAGAAGTCAATCAGAGAAAGACAATTATCATATGCTCTCCCTGATATGAGGAATTTGAAAGGCAATGTGGGGGGCTTGGGGAGTAGGGAAGGAAAAAAATGAAACAAGATGTGATTGGGAAGGAGACAAACCATAATAGACTCTTAATCTCACAAAACAAACTGAGGGTTGCTGGGGGAAGGGAGAATAGGGAGAGGGTGGTTGGGCTATGGACATTGGGGAGGGTATGTGCTATGGTGAGTGCTGTGAAGTGTGTAAGCCTGACGATTCACAGACCTGTATCCCTGGGGCTAATAATACATTAAATGTTAATTTTTTAAAAAATTTTAAAAAAAAGAAAATTGTCTGCTATATTTGTCCATCATTAACATTTCATATAGCAAGAATGAATTGACATCGTCCTATACAAACGCTCCTCCTTCTGAAGCTCTTTGAAAAAAAGGAATCCTTTCAACTTCCACATGAATGTTAGTTTTTAGTAAATCCCATAGTTTCAAAGTATTTTTACAGAGAAATACTGGCACATACAAGAGCAGTGGCTTACCAGAATATTAAAAAGGTAAACAGCAGTTAGTTTCCTAAGAAATTATTAAAAATAACTACCTACACAAGTAAAAATATTCCTAATGACTCCCAACTGCAGTTTACATCTCTCTACTCTGATATTTGTTACCATTCATAAGATTAATGAATTTTTAGTCAATAATTACCGAACGTCTAGGGGGGCCATGACATTAACTTCTCATTAGAGTTCCTCTCCTTTTTGAACACTCCAGGCCAAACCTACAGGCCTAAAGAAGCCCAGGAAGCATAGAAAATTCAGATAAATCTGGCAGCACGCACCAATAAACTTCTTGTACATGCGTTTCAGTTAACATGGCACATGTTAGTCAATATGACATTAAATCAAACTAAAAATATTAATGCAGAGAATGGCAACTGCAATGAATACAAAGTTTCTCTGTACTACTTCTCTTATAAGTAGGTTTACCTTGTTCTATCTAACAGGTAAGTTCCTAAGACAGTAAAGGGAAACAAATATAAATTTCTATAATTCATTTTGATGTTTCAGAAATACCTAAATTTAATCATCAAATCACCTACATATATACTATTATAAACAAATGCTAAAGTACCCAAGAAGAGATCACTATGCAGCTAAATCCTGCAAAGAATCTTTCGTCCTCCTCTGTTTCTTATAGAAATCCTGCTACATTCCTCAAGATCTAAATCAAAGGACATGTCCTAACAAAAAACTTCCCCATATGGGCCTCTACCAAAGTAATCAGTACTCCCATTTTCACCAGAACATGCTGCTTGTATTTCTAGTAACATATGTATTTCACCCTACCTCCTAATAAATATGTTTATATGTCTCCAACTGCAACAGCCTTTGCTTAAACTTCATTATTTATATTAAGTCCACATAATTTCTGAATCACAAACAGCACTTATTACATTTTATATACATAGGCAAGAGAGTACCATATCATTTCTTTGTTAACAATAGTTTGATACTTTCTAAAACTTTTTTCATTTATGACTTTAAGGGATAGGTGTAAAAAATAAGATCCCTCTTTCTCTGTCACCAAAATCAGCCCCTACTTCCCAACTTTCTTATTTCTCCCAATGGCAAAACCACTGAGACCTTACAGTCTCCTATATGGGTTCTATCACCTACACTGCTCAATCTTACACCAATTCCTCCATCATACCTTCTGCATTTGTTGACACTACTAACACCTCTCTTCCTTTGCTTTTATTGAGACTATTAAAATAGGCAATCGATTACACAATCAATACTAACTAAAATAGATCTAATAACAGCCTCGAAATACATGAAGCAAAAAAAAAAAAAAATGACACACATATATACAATTAAAGTAAATAGCTGGATATTTTAGCCATTCTCTATCAGTTATTGATAGAGGTAGACAAAATCAGTAGGGATACAGAAATCACCAGTGACAGAGAACATTATGAAACAGTTTGACACGACTGATAATTATAAAATATTTCACAATAAATGTAGAACATAACTTTCTTTTAAGTACACTTGGAAAATTGACCAGGACAGACCACATTTGGGGACATA
Organism: Mustela nigripes; assembly: GCF_022355385.1. Classification (NCBI taxonomy): domain Eukaryota; kingdom Metazoa; phylum Chordata; class Mammalia; order Carnivora; family Mustelidae; genus Mustela; species Mustela nigripes. The sequence goes on along the minus strand of NC_081569.1, from coordinate 125,177,768 downwards.
AAACAAGTCCTGGAAGATTTCAAAGAATCAAAATTATGGAGGGCATATTCTAAGACCACAAGGGTATTAAGTTAGACATCAGTAATAAAATATGCAGAAAACTCTTCACATAATTGGAAACTAAGTAGTATACTTCTAAAAAAAAAAAAAACAAAAAACTCACAGGTCACAGAAGAAATCACAGGGGAAATATTTTCTAGTTTAAACTAAATGATAATGAAAACATGACATTGAAACATTTGTTTCAATACATTTCAAGTATCACTAAGATGGAAATTTAGAACTTTAATGACAACATTAAGAAAAAAAGGTATTAAAATAAGGCTTGTGACTTAAGAATCCAGAGAAAAAAGCAAATGATACATAAACTAAGTAAAAGATGGGAAATTAAAAATAAAAGTAGAGGTCAACATTAAAAAGATAAATAGAAAAAAATTAAATTCAAAGTTGCTTCTTTGAAAATATTAATAAAATTAAAACCCTCAGCAATACTTACAAAGGATAAAAGAAAATTACCAATATCAGGAATATAATAGTAAGCATCAGTACAGATCTTACAGAAATTAAAAGAATTTAAAAGGGGATAGCATAAGAAATTTTAAGCCAACAAATTTGACAACTTAGATAAAATGAGCAAATATGATGAAAGGTACACATTAATAAAACTGACTCAAGAAGAAGAAATTCTGAATAGCCGAATAGCTATTAAAGAATTTGAGTTTGAAATTTAAAGCCTTACCCAAATGAAAACTGCGGGCACAGGAGGCTTCATTAATGAATTCTATCATGCTTTTTTCAAAAATAATAATATATAATATATACAAAGGTTTCTAAATGTAAAAGGGAAACACAACTTATTTTAAGAGGTCACTGTTATATTAACATTCAAATCAGATAAAGACATTACGAGAAAAGAAGCTACAGAACAATATTTCTCATGAACACAGATGCAAAAAAATCTTAGCTGTTAATAAATCAAATCCAGCCATATATAAATGGGAAAATACAATTTGACAAAGTAGAGTTGATCCCAGGAATATAAGGTTAGTTTAATATGTACTGGACATCCCATTCAGTGAAAAGGAAAAGAAAAGAGAGGAGAAAAAAGAAAGGAAAGGAAAGGAAAGGAAAGGACAGGAGAAAGGACAGGACAGGAAAGGAAAAGTACAGGACAGGGAAAGGAAGAGAAAGAAGGGAAGAGAAAAGGAAAAGGAAAGGAAAGAAAAAGAAAGGAAAAAGAAAAAAACTCACCAGGAGAAGCAAAAACTGTCCTTATTTATAGGTGATGATTATGTACAAAGAAAACCCTAAGTGTTAAGAAATCAAAAACAATGATAACAAAACAACTGCTACAACTAATAAATGAGCTACCACAATTAAAGAACATTAGGTTAATGCACACACACACAAAAATCAATTGTATTTCTATATGCTAGAAAAGAATGTTGGAAATTCAAGTTTTAAAATGTCATTTAATGTAACATCATAAATCAGAAAAAATTAGAAATAAATCTGAAAAAAATGTCCAAGACCTATATGTTGAAAAGTACAAAATATCCATGAGAAAAGTTAAAAACTTAAATATGTGTTTAGACATACTATGTTCATGGATAGGAATACTCAATATCAAGAAAGTCCATTCTTAAATGTGGACATTTAACAGTCTTATAAAAAAAACTAGCAAATTCCTTTTAAAACACCTGACAGGCTGATTTTAAGATGCATAAAGGAATTCAAGAGCTCTATGAAACAAAACAAGCAATAAATGTTTATTAAATTTACATAATAGAAATAAAGGAATCATATTGAGAAGTTATAATATTTATAACTTTTTTTCTAAGGCTTTTATGAAAAAAAGCTGGGCATTTAAACATAATTATTTCAGTGTACAAATATTTGGTTCTTCCCTTTTGGATTTGTCCACCTAAAAGCTATAGGTATTTATAATATAAAAAATAATTTACTGGGTGATAATATTGATAATACTTACTAAAAGAAAAGCCAGTTGCAATCCAGTATTTGTAAATAGTCTATTAACATGTACAGAGCATACAATGTTTTATCTATAAAGTCTGTAATTAGATTCTATTGTACTATCCTTAAAAAAATCATATATATATATATATACATATACATATATGTATACGTATATGTATATTTAAGGGCATCCTCTGGCTTTTACTACTAGCACAGTTAACATCTTTCAATTGCACTATAGCAGCAGTTTGCAATGGATGGTTTGGGGGTCATCCAAGACCCCTTATTAATACTACTAAGATAGTACTTGCCTTTTTCACACTCAAGTTCTCATAAACACAGTTCAGTTTTTCCAGAGGTTACACGACATGGAATATAACAATGGAATACAGAAGCAAATACAAAATTGCAACTGTATTCATTTAAGACAGCAATAAAAGATATTTACAAAAGTGCAAAACAAAGCCATCATCAATATTTTTGTATTGGAACTAGTTAAATGTCATTAATTTTTATGTTAACAATATAATAGGTTTATAATTATTATTTCAAAGGAATTAATATTTTTAAATGCTCCGTTTTAGTTTTTAACATGGTAGATATTAATGCATATGATATACCTTGATTAAAGCTCTATGAGTTCTCAAATATGTAAATGAATGCAAAGTGTTCCTGATACCCAAAAAACTCAGAATCACTGCATACAGCAGTAATTTTTAACTGGTACCTGTAGAAGGAATAGTCCTGATAAATAAAATGAAAAACCAAAAAAAAAAAAAATTTAGGGGGCTATTATATATTAATGTTTTATTTTTCTTAGTGGGACACTATATTAAGTCTCTTTCTAGTTCTTAAATTAATAAAGTTCACCAATAACAAAAAGGCCTAGGCCAACACAAGAAACACATAGGATTTCCATACATAATGCTGTTTTTCTTCTTCGCATCATGATGTATCCCTAGTAGAACCAAAAAGGAAAGCAGTTTTTCCAAACTTCTGATCAAACTTTTAAAGTACTGCCTACATATTAAACATATTACAACCCTGCCCCCTGCTCTTGCAAACTCTTCTTCCCTTACTCTATTGTTTTCACCATTGTGCTTATAAACTTCTAATACATTAACAATTTATCTATGCTTTATGTTTATTTTCTGTCACTCCACTCTATACAATGTAAGCTAAATAAGAGGATTTTTTTGGTTTTATCCATGATGTATCCTCAGCACTTTTATGGTGCCCAAGACAAAATAGGCACAGAGTAAATATTTATTGAATAAATTAATGAATATTCTCCTGAAGTAAAATATAAACTTCAGCATTCTATCAGGGAAGAACAAATGTCTGACCACATTAATACTTGGAAATGGCAACAAAGTGCTATCTATACAGGAGAGAAGCACTAGCTGAAGGAAAAGTTCTCAGGGTGAACAATCTTCTCTTCTGGAGCCAGAAATGAAGAAAGATAGGGAGACAAAAGACAGGAAAGGAAAGGGATTTGGAAATAATCCAAAGTAGAGACAAGGGAAATAGGCTTTTCTTTCAAATCCTAGGATTCCACAAACACAAACAAAGAAAAATAAGAGTAGGAACAAATAACACACCTCTTTTCTCCTGGTGTATTTCTTCCAGAAGCTGCTCTTGTCTTTCTATCTGTTCAAAGAGACACTGGAGCTCAGATTCCTTGTTTTCCGTCATATTCCTCAGCTGTTGTCTGCACAGTATCAGCTGGTGCCGCAGATTTTTTTCTCGGTTTTCTCTCTCTTTTAGTTCCTCACAGAGCCACTGAAGTTTTGTCTAAAAAAATGATATTTATATATCTCATTTTTTAAAAATCTAGAAAACACTAACATTTCAGAATAGGAGGCAAAAGTCATGATAATCTGGACAAATATAAGCGATAACAAATTTAAGCAAAACAAAAAAGTACCCATAATATTTTGACTTGATAATAATTTATATTAGTTAAAAGTTGGTATAGCAACTAAGCCATGATTATCTTGGATTTTTATAAAATATTTTATAATCCCTATCATCTTTGGAAAGGCAATACCATGGAAAAATCTGGCCTACTGAACTTGCAATCAAAATACAATTAGCTCCCTAAAGGAATATATAAGGCAGTCTTATTTTTAAAGTAAAAAGTACCTCAGAATAGAATGCTACAGACTCGTCACAAAAGGGAGCTTGAATTTAGAGATTTTTTTCTTCAGAAAAAGACATCAAAAAGAATGAAATCTTGCCATTTGCAATGACGTGGATGGAACTAAAGGGTATTATGCTAAGCAAAGTAAGTCAGCCAGAGAAAGACAAATACCACATGATTTCACCCATATGTGGAATTTAAGGAATGAAACATATGAACATAAGGGAAGGGAAGGAAAAATCAAATAAGATAACGAAAGAGGGAGTTAAACCATAAGTGATGCTGAACTCCACGAAACAAACAGGGTCACTGGAGGGGAAATGGGTGGAAGGAGGATTGGGTAACTGGGTGATGTTAACTCCACTGAATTTAGATAAATAATTTTGAAATAAATAATAATACTTTTTTTTAAAAAAAGATAAAATTTCTAGGTTTGATTTCTAAAAATTCATATCCCAGGGGTCCAGCTAATCATGTAGAGATGTTCCATATGGTATGAGGGACATAAAATCAGTTTATGCCCTCATTTAGAAGACTAGGAAATATAACTGAAGCAACTGTTTTTCCATAGACTCTAACCTCACCATCTTTATTATTTAAATACTTAAGCTAGGGATGAGGAAAAAAAAAATTTTCACCTTCACTAGAACAGGATTTTAGTCAGCTCTTAGGACCTTCACAAGTGAGGGTGCCCTTTTAGTTGATTTTAAATAATCTATAACAGTCTTTATTTTAGTAAGAAGCAAAATAAAGGAAGCAATGGGTCAAACAGAAAAATTAGGTTAAGCTAAAGGGTAACTTCCCTGAATAGCATTCGTCAGTAAGCAAGAAAGTTCTAGGCCTCCAGAAATCTAGGAGATTTTCAGGATATGCCACAGTATAAAACAGTCTGTGATTATTAGGCAAACAATGAATAGAATGTGAATGTGTTAAGTGAAGGGAAATCATGCTTGTAAAAGCAAAACCTAGATCACATTTGTTATAATTGCTCATCAAAAACAAGGGAAGCACTGTATAGAAGTTCCACTTCCAGAATGAGGACAAGAGTTCTACAAAGCTGCTCTTAAATGAAAATGTTAGGTAGAAGCTAGATAATTATGAACAATGGAAGGCACACACCCTGTGTGACAAAAGCTCCACTCCACATTTCATAAAGTTATTGCCTAGAAGACGGTTCCCTCTTCCCCCAGTTCACAGTCAAGTTATATGGTATTGTAGCATAATAAGAAAGATACTTGGTCCTTGTCCCTAATTCTTGGCACAGAGCTCCTAAAGTCCCTGGAACTTCCAGAGTAAGAATGTCCTTTGTTATTCATAACAAGCCTGAGGATCCAATCAGAGTGTTTAGGGTGGGGTCACTGGACAGCCTCAGGATGGAACTGGTGATTAGGGATTTAGAACTTTCGCCCTACCCTTCAACTTCTAGGAAGTTGGAATTCAGGAGGCCACTGGATATTAAGTTCTATAAAAACTCTTGGACAATGAGATTTAATTAGCTTCCACGTCAGTGAACAAATCACTGGAGTGCCAGGAGTGTGAAATACCCCCAGACTCTATGCAGACTCTTTGAGACTTTACCTTATATAACCTCTTCATCTGGCTGGTTATTTCTATTCTTCATAAATAAACTGGTAATAGTAAGCAAAGAATTTCCCTTAGATCAGTGACCCATTACAGCAAATTAAACCTGAGGAGAGAGCAATGGGAATCCCTAATTTGTAGCCAAGTCAGATGGAAGTGTAAGTCACCTAGGGATCCATTATTTATGATTGGCATCTGAATTGGGTGCAGATGGGACGGAGCCCTTCATCTGTAGTATCTGCCAACTCTAGGTAGTTTGTGTCAGAGCTGAATTAAATTGTAGGACACCCAGTTGGTGTTTGCAGAGAACTGCATCATCTCATGTGGAAAACTCACAAAGTTGGAGTAAGAAATGCTGTGAGTAGAAACAACATAATAGTAGGTATTGCGTTGGAAGGGCAGACCACTAGGATTTTTCATTTTCATAGCTCTAATCTGGGTAGGCTAAAGTCTTGGCAAGTCAGTGGAGATAGTAGGGACTCCCTCCTCCACTGTACCCTCACTGAAAGGGTGGCCACTCTACCACAAACACAGAAGTGTGAGAACACTGGGTTCCAAAATGCCATTTACAATTAGAGCAAAAGCCATGTGATTATATCAAAAGGTTCAGAAAAAGTATATGATGAAATTCATCACCTATTCACAATAAAGTCATTCAACAAACTACGAACAGACGGAACTTTCTCAACCTGAAAAACGTATCTATGAACAACTCCTATTATTACACGTAATGGTTAAAGACTGAATGCTTTCTCCCTAAGATCACGAAAAAGAAAAGAATGCTCTCTCCACTTCTAACATTGTATTAGGAAGCTGTCTGGCCCTGGGCTCTTATTTGTGGGAGATTTATGATGACTGCTTCGATCTTACTGATTACAAGTCTCTTTAGGTTCTCTATTTCTTCCTGGTTCAGTTGTGGCAGTTTATACGTCTCTAGGAATGCATCCATTTCTTCCAGATTGTCAAATTTGCTGGCGTAGAGTTGCTCATAATATGTTCTTATAATTGTTGTATTAGTTTGGTGTTGGGTTGTGATCTCTCCTCTTTCATTCATGGTTTTACTAATTTGGGTCCTTTCTCTTTTCTTTTTGATAAGTCTGGCCAGGGGTTTATCAATCTTATTAATTCCTTCAAAGAACCAGCCTCTTGCTCTACCGTTCTTTTGGTTTCTATTTCATTGATTTCTGCTCTGATCTTTATTATTTCTCTTCTACTGCTGGGTTTAGGTTTACTTTGCTGTTCTTTCTCCAGCTCCTTTAGGTATAGGGTTTGGTTGTGTATTTGAGACCTTTCTTATTTCTTGAGAAAGGTTTGTATTGCTATATACTTTCCTCTCAGGAATGCCTTTGCTGTGTCCCAATGATTTCGAACAGTTGGGTTTTCATTTTCATTTGTTTCCATGAATTTTTTTCAATTCTTCTTTAGTTTCCTGGTTGACCCACTCATTCTTCAGTAGGATGCTTTTAGCCTCCATGTATTTGAGTTCTTTTCAACTTTCCTCTTGTGACTTAGTTCTAGTTTCAGAGTATTGTGGTCTGAAAATATGCAGGGAGTGATCCCAAACTTTTGGTACCAGTTGAGACCTGATTTGTGACCCAGGATGTGATCTGTTCTGGAGAATGTTCCATGTGGACTAGAGAAGAATGTGTATTCTGTTACTTTGGGATGGAATGTTCTGAATATATCTGGGATGTCCCATCTGGTCCAGTGTGTCATTTAAGATCTTTATTTCCTTGTTGATTTTTTGCTTAGATGATCTATCCATTTGAGTGAGGGAGTGTTAAAGTCCCCTACTATTATTGCATTATTGTCTATGTGTTCTTTGGTTTTGTTATTGAATGACTTGTTTAATGGGCTGCTTCCATGTTAGAGGCATAGATATTTAACATTCTTAGATCTTCTTGCTGGACAGACCCTTTAAGTATGATGTAGTGTCCTTCCTCATCTCTTACTATCGTCTTTGGCTTAAAATCTAATTTATCTGTCAACTTTCTTTTGATGTCCATTAGCATAATAAATGGTTTTCAACCCCCTCACTTTAAATTTAGACCCAAATAGTCTTTGGGTCTAAAATGAGTTTCTTGCAGAGAGCATATCGATCGAGTTGGTTTTGTTTGTTTGTTTTACCCATCCTGATACCCTGTGTCTTTTGGTTAGGGCATTTAGCTCATTTACATTCAGGGTAAGTATTGAAAAACACAAATTTAGTGCCATTGTACTGTCTGTAAGGTGACTGTTACTGTATATTGTCTCTGTTCCTTTCTGGTCTATTACAGCAATTCTACTTTTAAGTATATATTTATGAGAAATGAAAACATATGTTCATGAAAAACTTAAACTCCAATGTTCATATCAGCATTTTTCATGATATCTAAGAAATGAAAATAACCCAAAGGAACTTCAAGTGATTAATGGATGAATAAAATGGTAAACCCATATAGTGGACTATTATTTAGCAAGGAAGTGAAGTACTGATATATGCTACAATACAGATGAACCTTAAAAACATTCTGCTAAATGAAAAGAGTCATTTATAAAAGACCACATATTGAATGATTCCATGTATAAGAAATGTTCAGAACTGGCAAATCTATAGCTATAGAAAGCAAATTAGGTGTTGACTAGGGCTGGGGGTGGTGGGTAAGTGGAATGGACAGATTTAGGAACTGATGGCTAAAGGTCCACATTTTCTTTTTGGGGTGATAAAATGTTCTAAAATTCATTGTGGTGGTGGCATCACACTTCTGTGAATATACTAAAAACTACTGAATGGTACACTCTAAATAGGTGAATTATATGTTACATGAATTCGATCTCAATTCAGCTGGTATTTAACAAGAAAGAATGAAAGAAAGAAATCAAGCAACAAAGCTAAAATTAAACCTCCTTGCAGAGAGGAGACCTGGCTTTAGTACATGTTACATAATTTATAGGCCTCTATCTTATCTGAATGTCACTGGTAAATACAGGAAGTCCCCAACTTAAGTTGAGCTGTAGAGTTCTGATTAAGATTGCAAAAACTTAATGAAGGCTGCTTCATTTCCCAACATCAGTTTGAAATACTCATGCAAATATAAAGAGATAAAAAGCTCCCACAGGACAGGAAACGAGGAAATGTAGTCAACTCTTTGCCAGATAAAAGAAGCACACTCTACTACAACTTTTGTCTCGATAAAACACTGAAGCAGAATACAGGGTGGCTGGTGAGGGTGAGTGATATAGTACCACCCCATCTAACCACAGAATGAGAAACAAGAAAGTGAACTGGACCATTCTTTAGAAAGCTTGCTCTTTGTATAGAGTGAAGCCCAATACTGAAGGCTAGAACTCAAGAGACTGCTACCAATAATTGAAACAAGAGAGAATAATGAGGAATGGACGTGTGTGTGTGTGTGTGTGTGTGTGTGTGTGTGTGTGTGTGTGTCTGAGATTTAAATGTTAGGGATAAAGGAGAGAAAGAAATCCGTATCAATGTTCAAGCTTCTAGCTTAAGAAACCTAGAAGCAAAGATTTAAGGGTTAAACAGTCAACATCGGATTGTGATAAGCTGAAGTTGTTAGGACTAAGACACAGAAGTGTGAATGACTATTCGGATATATAGATCTAAAGCTCGAGAGATACAGACTGAAGAATCAACAGTATGGAGGACATCCAAGGCATAGGAACAAATAAAACAGCCTACAAAGTGTCTATAGAAGAAAGAAGGAGAATGTCAAAGAGAGGAACAGAGGAGAAAACTAAAAATAAAGTTGAGAAGAAGAAATTGGAAGGGCACAAGGAAAATCTAAGAGTCTGGGGTGACAGAACCCCTAAGGAAGACAATAAAAATACTACAAGAATATGGATATACTTAAAGTGTCAAAAACTGCCAAGAGAAAGTGGCCAGTATATTTGGCAATTAAAAAAATACACATCTATGTTCAAAACAACTTCAATTCAGCCCACTAAACCAGAACAGGACTGAAAATATGAACGCCAAACTGTTTATGATGACTATGCCTACTAAAGAGAGAGGTACAAACAGAGAAATGAGGGTAAATACTCTACTTTCCACACTTCTATATTGTTAAAATCTTGAAAGTTAGAATATGTTCAGTGTATTAGATCCAAGTCATTAGGAAATGATTCTAAAACATTACTACTTAAGTCATTCATTAATTGATAGTAACCAGGCAAGAAATAAGTGGAGGTCCATGCTATTGCTGCCTGCTTCTGTGTTAAAACAACAGTCTCAATCTATAGATTGTACCTTTTGTTCACCTCAAACTTTACCAATCACTCAAGAAATATAAATAAACCAAAAAGCCCTAGTAATTATCATATTATTATTATTGGCATGATAAAAGGGAAAGGTTAGATATATAGTTTCTAGAAAAGATATATTTTCAACCAAGTCTTTTTTGCTGCTTATTTGGCACCTTAAACACGTACACATCTTTATCCTGTATATTAAAGAATTTGCTGTACTAAATCCTCAAGATTGTTTTTTAGGAATTTTAAATTATTCTTTAATTTAAAGCAACTTGGGAATGGATGTGTGTTCATGTTTGTATGTGAGCACACACACTACTATTAATACAACATTCCGCACACAGAGAAGACAGGACGCATGCAATTAAATGAAAAATTAGATGCTGTTAAGTTCTTATAAAGAGGTAGCATCTTGCATTTAAGTAATAATATGGAAAAATAAAATATCTTGAAAACAAAAATATCCAAGATTCTTTTAGTATCATTATATTAAGAAAGTTTAATGAACATTCTAAAATAACACATTTAGGACCTGAATAAACTACTGATCTGGATTATAAAAAGACAACTGTGCTAATTTTGGCCATTTAAACTGGTGTAAGGTGGTATGTCAATGTGGTTTTGATTAGAAGGAAAGGAAAAGTGAATTGTGTTAAATCAGAGGGGAGATGAACCATGAGAAACTGTGACTCTGAGAAACAAACTGAGGGTTTTGGAGGGGAGGGAAGTGGGGGTTTGGCGAACCCGGTGGTGGGTATTAAGGAGGACACGTATTGCATGGAGCACTGAGTGTGATGCATAAACAATGAATCTTGGAACATGAAAAAAATTAAATTAAATTTTTTAAAAAAGACAACCATGAAGAAAGACTGGAATGACCTTCCTTCTAATGTGATCATATCCATGGTTCTTCTCAGCCCCAACAGTTTCCTATCACATAAGAATGAAACCCTAATGTTATCAGGTCTTCTGATACCTCAAAAGGCAAACATATTCCATGCTGTAATTATGCATGTAATTGAGTAATTTTTTTTAATGTTCACTACTAATTCTATTTTTTAAAACCAATGTAGTGCAAACAAAGTGAGTCCCTGAGAATCGTCGGTTTCAATCCAGTTTAATCTGTTCTTGCCCAATGACTTAAATGCAAATTTAGGAAATAACCACATATTTCCCTTTTCTCAAAGATTCTTACTTACTCCATCTCAATCTTTGGCCCATGCTCAGTACCATTGTGAAGGGCTGATAATGGAGGAACAACAAATCTGTTTTGTCATAACAATAATCCTACTGGTTCTGGTAAAAGCAAAAGAATAACACACCAAAAAAATCTCTAAAACAAAGCATTCATCAGGTATGATAATGTGCTATGGACTAATTGTGTCCCCCCTCAAGCATGTATGTTGAAGTTTTAATCCTCAGTGTGATTGGATTTGGAGATAGTGCCTTTAGGAAGGTAGGCAATAAAAGTTCAATGAGGTTATACCAAAAAGAGGCCCTATTCCTATAGGACTGAAGTCCTTATAAGAGGAAGAGACACTGTGTCTTCTGACTCTCCCAATTCTCCCAGTAATACTCCCAGCCCTCCCAAATGTCCCACCCCCCACAGGAAAGTGGTCATCTACAAGCCAGGAAGAGGCCTCACCAAAAACTCACCCTGTCACCTAGATCTTGGACATCTAGGCTCCAGAACTGTGAGGAAAAAAGTATCTGTTGTTAAAGCCACCCAGTTTCTGGTCTTTTATTATAGTGGACTGAGCAGACTAATATAGTATGACCTATGGCTTCAGTTTATTCCTATAAAGCCTTTATTCCATCACCAAACAAAATTTTAAAATGGGTTATAGTTAGATGCTTATTATGAACTGAATATGTAAGCAGAATATATTATTAATCCTACAAAACAAAATATCAACTTATGGAAATTTAATCAACCAATAGTCAATTATAAGAATCAGTGTTTGTTAGAGAAACACCCAACATCTTTCATTAAGTGTCTTAGAGAAACAGCTTGGAACACAGTATAGGAATAACTTTACCAATTCCAAATAATAATTAGCTGACAAGGCTATTAATCACAGTGCAAACACCGTTCTATTAACCACTCACAAGAGCATCTTCAAGATTACATAATAGGCTCATTTATTTAACTACATCAACTACTGCTAAATAAACTAAAATATGAAAGAATTTCTAAATGAGGCATTTTGCTACCTTCATAGTTGGCAGCTTACAATTAGGTAAGAGTAAGTATCTAGTAAAACAATCAAAATGATCTTTTTAATGTGTAAGAATTCCCTAGTGAGATTTAGTGTAATAATATACTAAAGCCATTAAGGAATGACTCAAAGCTAAAACCTAGGGAAACAGAAAATTAGAATAAAACAATTATGGCTGATAGAGTTAGCAATTATATTAAAGCCCATAATTTTGCTGCTTTTAACTACTATACTTCCTTTGCCAAAACTCAAGAAACAATTTTGAGAGGAAGTGTTTATAGAAAAACCAAAGGTAAAGGAAGAGAATGGCAATTCCTAAGAGTGTGCCAGGCCACCAAAACAAGAATTAAACCAGAATTACAAAATTCAAACCCAAAGCAATCTCAAAATACAATCCTTTTAGTAATACTCTCCACTTTTCTACTGTTATGAATGCAATTCATGAAGGAAAAAATATCTCCGTAATAAGAGTACATATTTAAAAATACAAAATACTTTTTTTTCAATTAAACTGAATGTTTAATTGAATGTGTTCCTTGCATACAATCTAAAGTATCTTTCCTACAAATGAATCAAGATACCTGAGTTCTGCATCTCATTTTGAAGTCTACACTGGAAGGATAAGTTAGTAGACGATTATTTACATCCTTCAACCAGAATTAAATACATTGGGTCTAATACTTCTCATATAATAACTTGTAAAAAAAAAATCTATACCATTAAAAAGACAATACGCATAAATTTAAGGTTTATATTCAAATGTAGATTACACAACCAATGGAAAGAAACACTGGCATAGAATTCAGACACCCAGGTTCTAAACACTTCTCAGTAACTAATTAGCTTTAGGTCCTCAGGTAAATCTCAGAATTCCCAGAGTTGTCTTCTCAAAGTTAAACTACATGATCTCCAAAGCTACTTCAGTTACAATATTCCAAAAATGGCAAGGAAAGGCAACATCTAGAACACATTATACCACTAAAAGTATGACTCTTTGGCATGATACCAAATGGAGAAATAAAGGAAATTTTAGAAGTGTGTTTATCCATATAATCTTTGAATTTTACAGTTCCAATCAAATGAAACAATATTTTAAAGTTAACAAATTACTGAAATCTAATCTGCTTGCTATTTATTCTTTGGTGATATTCAAACTAAGGAAGTAATTTTAGTAGAAAACTGCAGTATTCCTAATATAATTACTCTTTTTATAAAATGTTTTATTGAGCATTTAGGTAGGTATTGTGGTAAATGTTCAAGATGCAACGAGGAACAGGTTGGACATGGGTCTTCCCTCATGGAGCTTGCAGACTAAAGAAAGAGGAAGACAATAAAACGGATGAAGGCAAAAAGGAAGAGATCTTTACAGCCAAAGAAGCAAATACATTTACCTTTTTTGCCTCTTGAGGAAATACTTAGCACTGGACTCCCCAAATTAAATGTGCTCTTCTGTAAATAACAGAGCACTCATGACCCTGCCTTGTGCTAAAGAGCTATTTGACAGCAGCTTTTCTTTTCTCCGCAATCATAAAATGATACCTTAAGATCTGGGACCAACTGTGGATACTCTCTAGTATGATTGTTCCATGCTAAGAGTGCCTGCCTGCTCTAGATTTGAAATTGGTCCACATTTTCTGGGAATGTCATTGCTACTTCTCAATTCTTTCCATGATTTCAACCTATACTCTGATCGCTGCCTCTGGCCCTGCTTCTCTTTGGGGCTTTCTGTCCAAATGGGACTTTCCAGATATCAATTCCAGTCCTGGAAACACTTCCAATACTTCTTCTATCTTGCCTAACTAGGACTTTGTGTGCCTCTCTATTCAGAAACCAAACTTTGAGAAAGTATCTTCTAGCTTGTCTTGAAAATCCTAGACATCTCCTTCTCTATCACTCCATCTGATATAGTATTAAACATCTCCTGCGTATTGTCACCAAAACATTTCTTCAGTCTGTCCCTTCCTCTGAATCTCTACAATGTCCTTAGTTTGTGGATTTTTACCCCAGAAACATTGGTCTCATCCAAAGACCTCTTGACTCATCTCCCTGCCTTTTATCTTCCCAGTTCTAACCCACCCTTTACATTACTATCAGAGTAATGCTTCTGAAATATGAAAATGAATAAATCAGTATCCTGTTCAAATCTCCTTTGGGGTTCCCCCCTAAGTGCAGAAGTGAACTTAACCTTTTAAATGGCATACAGTGCTCTTCATTGTGGACCTATTCTCTAGTTCCTTCTAGAGCCTTATCCCTGCCACTTTCATACTGTAGTGCTGCCAGATCACTTGGGTTTCTTGGTATTTATCATGCTGTTTCTCTTCCATACCATTCCTACAGTTGTTTACTCTGCATACATAGTATTTCCTCTTTATCTGGCCAGCTTTAAGATTCATCTCAGGGATCAGTCACCATGACAGTTTCTGCATAGCTGTATCACAGCTTTTATAGATAATACTGTAATTATCTATGTATCAGCTTTTCTAGAGAAAACAATGTTCCTCAAGAGCACATATCACCCCAAATTCATTATTATGCCCACAGGACATAATATAGCATCTGGGACACAGTAGCTACTCAGAAAATTCTCTGTTAAACTGAATAAATTTGGCCTCTAAATACCTTGTTGGGATTTTTGACAAAAACAAATCCCTGATGTATGGGAACTGCTTGTCTCATATTCGTTAATGACTATCTCAATCCTCTTCCTCCCTGTAATGTATTGTTCTTACCATTTTTGGCTTATCTTATCTGTGAGCCTGGCCCAACTCCTAGCTGGCCTTCATATTTATATTAGGCAACCAATCGCAACAAAGCAACGGTGACACTATCCTCACCCAATCCTCTACTTCTTCCAGGATTAACACTAACAGAAGAAATTCATTTGGCAGATTTATGAAAACAATTACGAAACGCCCTGAGAGGTCCTTCTAATACTGCAAAATGAAAGCATGGACTAGCAGAATAGCAATTCTACTTTCCATATAGTTTTTGTCCTCTGATTTCAGATCTTATCTTCAATACTTATAGAGCTGTCCAGTCATAGTTCATGGGAATTCCAGTATTGCAGCCCATCAATAACCTAAACCATCTTTCTAGTAAATAGATTCAATTCCTCCTTAGTCAGTTGGTCAGTGTGGTATTGCTTATCATGACCCTTTTACACTGTAGAGGAACACTTGTTTCATGCACTATTAAAACTCGTCTGATCAGAAGTTCAATCCCATTAAATGATAAGGGAAAACTGCTCACTGGCTCCCAAATTAAAGAGCTATGATTAAGAGTCATCTCTGCCTCTCATAATTTAACTGAACAACAGCAGTGAAAGCTTTCTGTTCAGAAATGATAAAGATTTTAACTTAAAAGAAAATTCCAAGTACATTGCTCTTGTTGTCACAATGGAGGAGTCGGGAAAAAGAAAAAAAAAGAGAAATGCTTTTTTAATGCACAACAAAAGTTTCTAGCCCCAAATTTCTGAGACAGCAAAACATGTATTTCTAAATTTCTATGCAGGTGGCATAAATACAAGTTTGCATTTGGTTTTATCAAGATGGTTAGGAATGAACAGCATCACTGTACTTAATGTAGGAGGAAAATTTTACAAGGTTGGGTAAATTTCAATAGTCAATCATAATGCTGCTAGTTTCTTATTAAGAATTTTTTTTAAGAGGTTTCTTTAATGCACAGCAGGCCTTCAAAGGTGAACCCTGTCTTTCCCCACCACCTCCCACCTGTACCTTACTCATCAAGCTCAGGGCATTATCTATGTTCACTCAGATATTCTCAACTTCTTGGCATTATTGTACCTATAATTAGCTAACTACAAAACTTCTGCATATTTTTTGTATGATCAAGTTTAAATATTGCATTTTTGCAGAAACCTTCTGTAACACACTGGTAGCATCACACCCCCTTAATCTCCTAGCACAGATGTCATACTCAGCTCTTCCTCTTTTTGTGTCTCCTTGTCAATGTTTATATATTTCTATAACAATATAACACATTCTAAAGATTTTTAAAAATGTGTATACATTTCCATTTTCCTTATTAATTTCCATGGCTTCCTAACACTTATACCACTCATGTCTATACACAAAAAAGTACCCAGTCAATAAATCTTGGCTGAATGAAAATTTTAGACAGTAACACACACAATGGTAAGAATATTAACTGTGAGTCTAACATCCAATCCATTTTCCCATTCTTTATATGGCACTGGAAAAGTCACAAACCTTTTCTAAAACCTCACTTTCCTCATATTTTTAAATTAGGATATGGGACAAACTTAAAAGTTTCCTAAGTTGGAACACAATTGTTCAGGTTTACAGTACAGCTGGTTTTCTTACAGAATTTAAATTGGGATCAAAGACTTTTCACTTTAGCATCTTAAAGCTGAAAAACTAATTTAAGTGCCAATACTTAGACAAACAAACATCTACATTATATATGGTTGTGATTTTCTTTATATTCTAGTGAAGGAATATCCAAGTTGATGTGATATATGAGAATAGCTGGTAACTAACCCATAATGCAGAAGAATCTTCTTGCTAAAATTAGCAAATTGTTTGATTTTATTTACATTTGCTCACCTGCCATTTAAATTTAAATCATCAAGCCAAAGAACCATAGAGCAAGAAAGTTATCTTGAGAACATAAAGTTTACCCTTCCCATTTTGTAATTGACAAAACAAGATATCCAGAGAAATGAAGGGATTTGTTTGAGCTACAGGGAGATTTGGCAGGCTTTGAGCTTACCTCCAGCAACTAAAATATATTAAGTATCTAAGTATATGGAAATAAAGGTTTATATTTTTTATATCTGCCCTGACCTTTATATACTTCCAAGACATTGCCTAGCCCAAGGAAAAGGCAGAAGAATTTGTCTGACAATCTAGTTTTGATATTTCAACAGTTTTTTCCTTCCTTTATTCTCTCATTCTGTGAACTATATTCTTATACAGTTAAACTAATTTTTAAATGTTAAGCTAAAGGAATATGGAAATTTCTTAAATGCATGATGATGATATCTTCCCCAAAACAGCTTTGTATGTTCTGTTCTATAACAAAATGTATGACTGGCCCAAATAGGACAACTTGAAAGTCATAAATATTATGATAACTTTAGGACTTAAAGATAAATTACCTTGCTTTCTGCTAACCAGCGATGTGGATCATAGTTAATATCAGGACTAGACGAAAAAACCTACCAAAAAAAAAAAAGGAAATTGTCTATTAGAAGTAGAATTATTTTCTGAATTGAACTTCCATAAGTGAAATTCTTCACCATACCATCCAAAAGTTTAGTTCCTAAATTTAAAGGTTTAAAAAGAAAAAAGTTCAAGTACCCAACCAATTCCAAACCACTATTTATCTAGTATGTCAATGTATGTACACATGTATGTGTACACATATATATGCACTGACAGTAAATATTTACTTCAAATACAGTCATGAATCAGCTCTCAAGTGTTCTCATTGCTAGAATCTCTGAAGGCTGATTCCACAGAGGTCTGGCAAGCAGCCTCAATTAAACCAGTGTACTTCATTTTTATTTACTTCTTTGCCTCAGTCTTGTTCCACGTAATATATTTCACAGTGGGTTAGATTTAATTACATGGAAACTTAATTCTTTGTCTCATTTATCCTTCTTTAATTTCATACTATGAAGGCCATTTTGTCTCATTAATGGTTGTATAGAACTTACAGAAACTAATCAACATGACTTTGTGCAAATAGTGCTTTATATTTCATAATGGTAACAAAATCCTACAATAAATAGGTTGTCTATACCAGCTAGCTGCCTTGTAAAATCCCTTGCCATCTGGTTCTGCCTTATTACTAATGAAATGGTGCTCAAAGGTTTTCAGTGACTTTATGATTGTAAACACAGAATTTTTTCAGTTCCTACTTTCTTTGAAACAGGTGCTACCTGTGATATTTTTACAGTCTCCTCTGTAGAAATTTTCTGCTTAAAAATACCCTATCCCTTTGTAAGAGACATTTATTCTTATTCTTAAGTATTTCTATACATCCTGACGTGTGTGCTGATGCCTCCCCTAAGGAATATCATTAGGTAATTCATTCAGACAGATGATGAATACGTAATGATGCTGACCATATGCCATAAACAAGAATGCTCATATCCAACTTTTCTTTCCTCCACTTTTCTCACCATCCAAATCTCACCCCCAACTCTCATGTCTCCCTGACTTCAGTGAAATCCTGCCTCTAGTTCATAGTGTTTTCTTCCTTTTCAAACTCTGCTATTTGTAAGCATGTACTTGTCAATGACTGTCACTGATTATATGTTTTATTGTTCTTTTCCATTTATCTGTATCATGGTTTCAATTAAAACATCAGTGACCAAAGATCAAGTGTTCAAGATTAAAGTCTAAAATAATTTGATAGGAGTATAAGTAATATTCATATTTTGTGATTTTTTAATAAATTTATATATAGTTTAGTGTTTAAGAGAACAGCGTTGTCCACTTATAAGTAATGTGACTTAATTTCTCTAAGCTATAAAATAGGTAAACTGCCTCATAAGGCCAAAGTATAAATTAAATAAAATGAGAGTTAGCACTGCGTCTGGAACATAGAACACCATTATTATTACTTACTGCATATAAAGAAGTCATCATCAGGAAATAGACTTCAAGGTCTATTGCGACAAGAGAACTAAAACAACAATTTGTCATAAAAAGTTAAAAGAAACAGGGGAGCCTGGGTGGCTTAGTCAGTTAAGCTCAGGTCACGATCCAAGAGTCCGGGGGATGGAGCCCCAAGTTCAGCTCCTTGCCCAGCAGGGAGTCTACTTCCCCCTCCGCCCTGCCCCTACCATTCATTCTTGCTTTCCCTCCCTCTCTTTCTCTCTCTCCCTAGAATAAACAAAATCTTTTTAAAAAGTTGAAAGAAAATCTATATATACATAAATATATAAATATATGTATATATGACCAAAAAAAGATACTACATAATAATGATACCTAGCATTAGCTGAGTATTCACTAAGTGCAATATATTTCACTCCATAATATGCACCCTATATATCTTATTCTACTTTATCCTCAAAATAAGCGAACTTATAAATGGGACATGAATTCTTAGAAGATAAATTGCATAACTTGCCCAAGGTCATACATTAGCAGTATGGAGATGCAATTTCAGCCAACATCTGTCTTGAGCCAGACTACCCTATTTATACTCTACAAATGGGTGAATACTCAGACCAAGTGCTATGAGAAAAGCTCTTCAATTATCAAAATTGGTCTGTGAAATGATATAACTTTAATTCAGACACTTTCCTAATTGTTTTATAATAGTGATGGCTTATTAAGTGTCTGTCCTTAAGTTTTCACACCTTACTTGCATTTACTTTAGTGGAATAAATAATAAATATGGTGGCTGGAGAAAGAAAAAGTAATCAGAAATAATATCAATTCTCCCAAGGACTTTTCTCAGGCTCATTTGTTACATATCTGTTATCCAATTCATATCATAGCTGTCACTCTCTACATAAAATGACTAAAAATTTCATCAGTAATATACAAATGACAAATCAACAAATCAACAAATGACAAGGAATAACTGGAATTATTCTATTTTTTTAAAACACTTTATAAGGACCACCACTCTCCCTTAAATTTCTGAACTATAAAGCACAGAATCAATTTTATTTTAACAACCCCTTGGGTTGTTTATTTGAGGTGAGAGCAAATGTTATATTCTTCAGTATTCATTTTTTTTCCCCAAGTTCATAGGAAGGTAACAACAGAAGTTATTTATTAATAGAAAGAGACCCACAACAAAAAAGGTGTACTCTAAACAAAACAACAACAACAAAAACTTAATAGAATTTCCATTCTTTTAGATTTACTTTCCACCCATCAGTTGGATTGAATTAGTCTTTCTCTAGGAGAAGAGGTATAAAGAAAGACCCATTACCAAAATCACTGCATTCTTGAAAGCCTATTAAAAAATTGGGTGTTTTTTGGAATACAGTGGAAGGATAATTTGTGCCTCAAAAAGAAAATACTTAAGCAATCTGCAATCTACCCACTACGTTTTAGCCTGTAATTGCCCATAACAAGGTTTATATATCTTACAGCATGATCTAAATGATATCATTTCTTTGTCTCTATCTGACTGAAAATAAGCCATCCTGATACAAATACTTAGATACAGAGTAAATATTTCATTGTTAGTATGTGCTTCTTTTAGATGAAATCAGGATCTTAAGGTCACACATCCTTTAAATATAGGTAAACATGACAAGTCAAATAAAAAAAGCAGCAGCAGACAGGAAAAATAAGCCATCATAATAATAAGCTCTACAACAAAACTGAAAGAGTTTTCCTCTAAAGCCAATGACTCCTCATATTTGGCTCATAATCCTCTCAAAATGATATCTGAGCATTTTAAAAAATGTAGATAGGGGACACCTGTGTGGCTCAGTGGGTTAAGCCTCTAGCTTCGGCTCTGGTCATGATCCCAGGGTCCTAGGATCGAGCCCCACATCGGGCTCTCTGCTCAGCGGGGATCCTGCTTCCCCCCCACCTCTCCCTGCCTCTCTGCCTACTTGTGATCTCTGTCTGCCAAGTAAGTAAATAAAATCTTTAAAAAAAATAAAATGTAGATAGGAATTCATATTGCAGAAACTCCATCAACTCCACCAAATTCTACCTGTTGAGATATTTCTATTAAAGGTGAATCCTAAGACACCTTCCACTTCAAGTGTGGAAATATAGTTCTACTTTCTTTAAAACACCACATAAGGAGGGGGGAAAAAAAAAAGAAAAAGGATATGAAGGAAGATTAGGAAAAAAGAGAAGAAAGAAGCCAAAAAACAAACAAACAAAAAATGACAAAAAGAAGAAACACCCAGAAAGTATTAAAAACTAAGAAGTCCTTATAATTTAAGTTCTGCCATCTCATCATATGAAATAAATACAGGGTAAATAATGGCTAAATGCTAAGGGCTATGGTCCCACTGTGTTGAAGCAGTGCAATGCAACATAGCAGTACTATGACCTAGACTGACGGAGGGGCTCGCCTTCAAGGAATTAAAAACGTTCATGATCAATTCTGTTTTTATTTCAATTCATTAGAACTATAAATTGAATAGCAATATTCCATTTTAAAGATAGAAAAACTCACTTGAGTATATTTGTCTAAACAGGGAAAGCAAATAGCACAGCGTTCATGTGTTTAAGCTCAGGGAGTTAGATCCCCAAGGTCTAAAGTCTTGCTTCTAGCATTTAACTAGATACATGGCCAGGGCCAAGTTACTTAACCTCTCCAAGCCTTGCTTTCCCTTGTCTTAAATGAATTTAATCAGCGTACCTAAAGGACAGTAGTTTTAGAGATTAAGGAGAGAATCCTACAGTACCTGTAATATAACTAGTACTCAATAGATGTTCGCCATTAATACACGAAAAACAACAAAAATGGCCTCTTGACTCCAAGGATTTTTTTTTTCATCAGAACTGCTGCCTCTCTAAGACATTTTCTTTTACAGAATGTGATAGAGGCAATTCCATGAATTAACAGTACACTTTCTCTCCCAGGACCATGCAGTAGATACATAGTATTGCATTCTAAACAGTGCAAGATGTTATTTTGTTTCATAAAACTTTCCAGAATAAAAATGTGCCTACTATGTAACTATGCATTAAAATCTTCTTATAATTATATATTAAGAAACTAACTGAAAGGCACAATGAGAACTCATAATTACTTTCAATTTCTCCATCGAGTCCCCGGAGAAGGTTTTACAAGCTGCATCAATTTCCCTTCCTATGACACCAAGAATGGATTCCTGTTCAGTCTCCAGGCAAAGAAGTTGATCCTTGAGCTGCAATCTGGCCTCTTCCATCCTTCTTAAGTTCTCTTCTTCATTGCTTATATGCTTTTCCTAAAAAATCAGTAAGAAAAACAGAAGTTAATTATTTAGTAAAGGCAAGAAACTCTTGTAATATTTGTACAACTAACTCAAAGGAGTGCAGTACAAAACGGATCTCTCAGTCTCCTTACTTCACTAAAATAAAATGTTTTGCCTACTCATCAACTGAGGTCAAGTTACAGAGAATTCAGAAAAAGGACACTGAGGGCACTGAGTGAGTAGATACTTGGCAAAGAAAATTAAAGTAATTATGTAACCAAAAGAAAATGAAGTTAAAAAAATCCTTTACATTTTAATAACATAATGCCATTAATGGACTAGAGAGTAAAAGCTGATGCCGTGAACTGACTTTGAGTTTTCAATAAATATTAGTGAAACAATAGAAAATAAAGGTAAAATAAGATTATGTTAGTTTCATTTCAGAAAAAAAATACCTATTACTATCTTATTTCATCAAAACATAGTTTTAGGGGCACCTGGGTGGCTCAGTGGGTTAATGCCTCTGCCTTCAGCTCAGGTCACGATGCCAGGGTCCTGGGATCGAGCCCCGCATCAGGCTGTCTGCTCAGCCAGGAGTCTGCTTCCTCCTCTCTCTCTGCCTGCCTCTCTGCCTACTTGTGATCTCTGTCTGTCAAATAAATAAATAAAATCTTAAAAAAAAAAAAAACATAGTTTTTACAAAGTCCAAGTTTTCAAATGCCAGTCATAGTGCATAAATGTTTTGAGTCATGTAAATTTGATAGAAGAAAGATGGAAGTACTTCTCAAGTAAGCAAATACATTTAATGAAAAAAAAAAAAAGGTTTCTAAGAATCCGTTAAGAGCTTACAAGGACTTGGGGACCCATTCTAGGCAAAGTCAGTCTCAGTCATGATTGCACAATTTCATTACTAGAGAAATTCTAGCTGAGCAGCACAGACCTGGAAGAGAGTAACAGAATCACCAGAATTATAAGTATAAACAATGGCGCCAAAAGTCATGGCGGCTGGCTAGCTTTGTTTTCACTCATTACACAGTAACCTGATCATTCTTTACCTACCCTAGTAAATATAATACAAGCAGGAAAATAATGTGGTCAAAAACTCCAGCTTGAAGTTAAAATAATAAGAGATCCATCCGCTCAATTAAAAGTTACTTATGAAAGGAAAGATAGCATTTTACCTTCCCTCTAGCTTCATACCTCCCTCCTTCCCACTCTCTCATATATCAACTACTTGTAGCTTCTCAAATAAGCCTTCATATGTCTCTCCAACCACTTCTGATGTACACAACACTGCCTGGAACTGTACTATTTGAAAATGGGCCTGGTAGCTACAAGACAGCCTTTATCTTGATGACTACATCCTAGCAGTCTGTAGCTCAGCTTTGTAAACTTGGGAATTGGATCTTCTTTCCCTTTTGGTACCCTGAGTGGAATCATCTTTCAGCAAAAGAGTAACATTAAGCTCACGAGAGACTAACTAGACAAACTAGAATGCCACTCAATTAACGACATCAGTTTACAATAAGAACCATAACTGCCACATAGATCAGAATGTTCCTGTCAGCATACCCAGTACATTTTCTCCCTGCAGACCAATCTGGATGGGAAGGCAAATTATAATCACAATGTTGCTTAATGAATAGGGAACTGGAGAGAGAGGAGTTTGTTTTATGAAACAATGCATATATGGCCTCACACTAATGGCAGTCTGGTGCGTCCACTGGCACATCAGGGATATACAAGCCACAGGAACAAGTGCTCCATTCTCTTGGGTGGTGTTTTGATGAAGACTGAAGTACATCTCCCTAACTTTCTCCTCTGTTCACATTCAGTTTCTGTCCAAACTCTCCCTGCTGACTGATAAGGCATCGCTTTAGAGATATTGATATCGTCACAGAATCTTCCTCTCATCTAGGAGCCTTTCTGAAAAAAATTAACATCCTGGCTCTGAACAACATTTGAAGACTTTTTGAAGCTTACTTACTAGAAAGCAACATTTCCGTCAAGGCCCCCAAGAGGTGAGGCTACTCGGCCCTGTACTGTTTGGCTACCACCACCTACACTTCCTAGCCTTCAAAATTTAGCCTTCGAGACTTAGTCTCCTTCCTTTACAGATTTCCCAAAGCAAAATGTTCCTAGAGCATATTATGTATATCAGTTTTAAATAAATAAATAAACACACACACACACACACACACACACACACACACATATATATAGCTGTAATATAATTACTCTTCCACCAGCCTCCCTCAATAAACTGCCAATTTCGGGAGACTGCAAAATATGCTTATAACTACCTTTAAACTCCACAACTTTGTTGAATAAGTGATTTAAAGTTTTTCAAAGACTCAAATTCAATACTGGAAAAATCATTTCATCAATGACGATGTAGACCTATAGACCCTCTGAAGCTACTGATGTGTGCTTGGAGGTTCCTTCTATGCATACGTAGACCTCCAGAATGCGGCTGTATTCTCACCGGTGTGATATTAATAAAGAACCCTATCAGGGTTACTGAAGCATTTAGAGGACAACTGAAATCCAGGGAATTCACAATGATGTTCTAACTGTTCTTCCTTTTTTCATTTCCTTCAGAGCCAGCTTTCTTCCATCAACTATCCACTATTTCTATATTTTGATATTCCTAAAAATGTTGATATTATCAGAAAAGGCACTATAAATTCAATCTCTTTAGCAAAGACTGAGAACTTCATTACCCACTTCACTATCTTCTGAGAGACAGTCAGCAGGCTAGGTCCAACTGACCTCCCTTTGAAGTAAAACTCACAGAGAGTAACAGAATCACCAGAACTATGAACTCATATGGACCTTTGAGATCAATTGTTTTAACTACCTATTATTCTTTCAAGAATCTTTTATTTGACATTTCTGGCAAATGGTCATCTGACCCTCTACATGAACAGCTCTAGTTTCAATGAATAAAACCCTTGACAAAACCATAACGTCCTTTCATTTGCCTAAGTGCTGTACTCAAGAATTAAAGTGAATAGATGAATCCCCTACCCTCACTTAATCATATTCCAGGTAAATCCATGTTCTTTTATTTAACTGGGTTTCAGACACTGCACCACACTGGTTCTCCATCTGCGTGTGCTCCAAAACCTAAATCTAGGAGTTAAGTAAGCTCTTCCAGACTTCTGTACCACTCTGTATTGACTTATTCATTCATTCAACAATTTTTATAGAAAGCCTACTACGGTAAGACATTCTCCTGAGTACTAGGGACAGAGTGAATAATTAAGGCTCCTGTCCTTATATAGCCAACAACTATCTCCATGAAATGTCATCCCTTTCATTTTGCCTCATTCTTCTGGCTTGAGAATACTTATCTGAATACTATATTGTTCCCAATAAATTAGCTTTTTCTCCCAGTTTCATGTTTCAGAAACAGCTCTACAAATGGAACTAGCACAGCTCATTCTGAGGGAGAAGTGGAAAACTGGCTGGCTGACATCAATCCAATCATCCTGTCTGATTTGAGGATACATGGATTAATAAGGGGAGATGATAATATTTAGGCACTATTATGAATAGTAATTGGTTTTCTAGAGAATTCAGAAGTAATTCTACAACAAGACTAATCAAAAGCCATCTTTTCCTATAGAATTAGAGGTAACTCGAAGTATTTTAGAGACTGTTTAGGAATTTGGAAGAAAAAGTGGCTTTGGGGCACAATGAATAGGGCAGTGGACTTCCAGGAATATGGAAGACACAGTTAGTCCAACTTCAATGTTTCAGCATGAATGGACATGTATGTCAAGGTCATGGCACCACAAAAGGAGCCTCTCTGTGGGGAAGAAGATGGGATTAAATAGACAGTTACAGATGAAGCTGACTATAGCAGTCTGTATGCTCCAAAAAGAAAGATATCCTATACCATGGCTGAGTTTGAGAAAGAACCTTAGAGAATAAACTCAACCCTAAATTACACAAATGAGGAAACCAAAGTTCAGATAGAATAAATAACTGAACCAAAGTTAAAGAGGTCATAACCCATAACTTGAGTCTCCTGGCTCCTGACTATGTGCTCACTATTAAAATACCAGATAAGTTGAGTTTTTAAAATTGGAATTTAGAAACCCAATGCGAAAAATTCAGGAAAGTTAACAGCCAGTTATGAGGGGACTAATACAGCCATAAAGTAGAAAGAATAACAAAAAATACTTCTGAATATATATAGTTATAAATGAAATACGTGACGTAGTGGGAAATTCAGAACAGAACACACACACACACACACACACACACACACACACACACACACACAAAAGAGAGAGAGAGAGAGAGGAACATCAAGCATGCATAAAAAGCCTAAGCTTTTAGGGGCTATCTATCTAAACTAGAGATGTACCCTATGTACACATAAAATCTGCTGTTGGCATTTTTAATCAAAAAGTATACTAATCACACAGTAAGCAAGTTATAGTTCCATTGTCAAGAGAGCAAAGACTTTATGAAGCTTCCATTTCAGGAAAGGAAAGGATTACACTGTTGACATTTGTGTCTAAAGCAAATTTTTAAAAAAATACTGTTCACAATCTCTTCAAACACACATATGTGCACACATACAATGTTGACTGGCTTCATCAATGGATCTGCAATTCTAAGGATGAGAAATTCCTCTACTTATATATTTATGTTGCAGCACACTCTTTACAACTCAGAACATTCACTTTCCCAAAGGCTGTAAAGATTGTAAGGAGACAAAATCTTAAAGGAAATAGAACTTCAATAAACTAGAGCATGTCCAAAATATTATCTCCTTGGCGAAAGTTTGTGAGATCCCTTCAATGTCCTAAGAGGCCCAGAAGAGCCACTTTATTTGCAATACAGCTGGCTACAGGACATGAAAACAGGTCTTCACATACCTAACAATAAAAAAGCTTAGCAAATAAAGCACATTCACATGACTAAATAAATCATTAAGTACAAAGCTACTGTTAAAAAAAAAAAGCTACTGTTATTCCTTTATTGAAAACTGACTTGAATAAGCAAGTATGACAATATTTCAGCCCCAAGGTCATCTTTAACACATCAGCAGTGGGTGAGGGAGAGACAGGATGAGAGGCAGAGAGAAATAAAATTAGATTAAAGGCTAGAATTAAAACAAACAATGTAATTCAAAGTTATTGGAAGCATGGCATGTTGAAACTATAGACCAGCACATATCACCTAAAAAGTTTTGAGAAGGAATATTTCTGTAACTCAAGATAACTGCTATGCCTAAGCCTTAAATCCAGGACACTAGCATTACAAGGCAAATTATGAAACTATCCTGAACAAAAATTGGATCTGTCCGGAAGCCATTTATCTAACTCTCTAAAGAAAGCTCACATTACTTTCACCAACAGAGTTGACTCAACTACAAGGAAGTTAAGTTACAATGAAATGCCAACCAAGGCAGAAACTGCAGAACAACTAAAAGAAGGATCTACTGTGGGTATTACAGGGTATCTGAAAAGAGTTTCATCTAGAAAATTACCACACTGTAGTTCAAACTGTCTTACAAAACAAGAAGCAAATAAATAAACAAATAAAACATTAAATCTTGGCCACACCATAACTACTTTTTGCAAACTTGTTTCTTAAAAATACAAGTTTTTATGTGACTGTGCACTTTTTAAATTCAAAGTATGGCTGTACATTAAATGTTGAGATTGGTATTTAAAAATAAATAAAACAAAACACAAAACCAAAGCAGCACTTCCAAAATCAACAGTTCAGATCAGTTTGAAAAAGTCTCCATGGATCCAACCTATGTATATCCTGTGCCCTTAGTGAACCCAACACTACTTAGGAACAAAGAGGACAAGGGAAGGTCATAAACTGAATTTTTCACCCATTATAAAAGTGCAATAACATTCATTTTCTTCCCCACCCATGCAGATATTGTAACAACAGATAAGTTGAGCTCTAAGAATGATAGGAATATCTGCCCCTTCTCTTGCCCCCCGGCACTTTATAGGAGCTCCCTCTAGGGTTCCTACTACTTTGTATGTCTTTTATGTCTGTCTCTTTAGCAGACTGTGAATTCCTATTGGGCAGAGATCTTATTTTTTATTTAAACATCCCAGTACCTAGTAGAGTGTCTCAGATAGCAGTCAATCGATAAATTTTTCTGAAATATACATGTCCTTGTATGTTCCATTCATTCTGTGAGCATTTTGTGTGTGCGTGCTCTATGGGCCCAACAGAATAGACCCCAACAATACGACAATGAAGAAAACAAAATCTCTGAACTCAAATGACTTCTTATGTTTCTGAAAGTTTGCTTTTGCAATAAATCAATCAATGAAATCATTGAGGGCAATCATCTTGTCAGTAACAGGTTACTGTAAATGGCAAGGCCAGTTGATGTCACAAAAGCGAGGGCACTGCCAGGGGTAGGAGTAAAGAGATGCAAAACAAGCTTTAAGGATAGAACTAGTAAGATCTATTAATGAATTAAGTACAGATTCATGTGTGAATGAATGAAATGCTTCTTTATATGTATTTAATAAGCAAAAGAACACTGTAATTCCTACTAGAATATTGGTTTCTTAAAATAAAAGTGCTATTATTTTGTGGGTTAGATATTCTTTCTTCTCCTCTGTAAGTAGATGCTTTACACTATTTCCTTCAAAGAAGGGAAAGAAGTTACAATTAATAGTATGGTAAGAATAAGAGCTGAAAGCATCAGTAAAACAGAAGCACTAATAGAAAAAAAGTAAGGCATAATTAGAACATTGGATATATGATTTGGTACATATTAAAATTGGGATATGAAAGAGTTTCCAATCCATAACCTAGTCTTAGGCAGACATAGAAAATTTATCCATAAGACAGAAACCAAAAAAACACAAATTCAGATTTAAACTCCTAACCCCACTTAAGGAAATTATTCTTGCCTCAGGCTTTTTAGTATCTTTTTCTAGAAGAATATTGAGCAATACAAAAATCATTGGCAGCATAATCAGAAAGGTGTCAGGACATGTATTGGATACATTCCTAGAAATTAATATTCAAAGTCGGAAACAAAAATACCACTGAAGGGTATTTTATGCATTCATTAAGTTTTAGGACCATTTTGCAATTATTATGTATTTCTCTTAAGTCAAATGCTAGGAAACAGAAATAACGTTAGTTATTTAAAATCAGCCACTTTTGATGCATTTCTTTTTCTGAAACAAAATACGGACAAGGAAACAAACAGCCAGAGTTTCAAATTATGCATTTGGAACGAACACTGTTTAATTTTCAAAAGATAAAAATGTATCATTCAGCACCAGAGAAATGTTTATAAGCTTACCGTGTCTTTAAAAACCATCGGGACTTATTCTCTTTTTTTCTTAAAATATACTTAAGCATTCATTTATTCTTAATGAAAGAATATGGGGGGAAAAAGTTAAGAACAAATTTCCAAATAATATAACTTATGTTAACAATGACCACCTCCTGTTGTTTTCCTAAAATTTACAGACTATTGCTCACTTGACATTAAATGACAAAGTGGATAGAGTCACTTTAAACTGTGATTTAAAAACAAAAACAAAACACCCAACCTCACTTAAAACAAACCTGGACATTCATTTTATGTTCTCTTTTAGGGTCTAACCAAAGCAAGCAAGCTAGGACCGCTTACCTCCCAACAAAGCACTGAAACAGATAAAATACAGGACACTTCATGCAGCCTATTCCCCTTGGCTTTCCACATCACAACCAACTGCATGTACCATTATTTAGCCTAACTCCTACACTATGGCGATCACTCACAATCTCAAAATTAAATGAAATCAAACTAATAGTACAAGATTTTAAAGGTAAGTGTCCAACAAGACTGCACTCCTCTAAAGCCTTTGTAATTTTTTCAGGGGCTCAATGAATTAAGGATTAAATGGCAGACCTCTTAAATCGAGTCCAAATCAGGGATGAAAAATTTGCAAACTTTGACTTCACTCATTATATTCATTTAAATTCAACCTCTTTGACTGCAAATGTTGGTAGAAAAGTCACTGCCAATGGAACAGAGTTTGAAAATGCGTCTCCACACTTACCTTCCATTTTGGAAAGTAGAGACCACATGTACTTCTATACAGCCTTTATTTCTTGCCCCGTCCTCTGCCACAGCTGTATGTATAACTGCCCCCTCCCCCTAATCACTGCATAGTCACTTCACCTTTGCATTTTAAAACTGTTTCTTAAAACCTGGCATAGATTTTCATATACGGTAAGGACTCTGATGTTTTAGCCAACTCTGTGAAAGTCAAGGACTACTCTGGATTTAATGACTACAAGTGGTTCAATTAAAAGCACTTTATAAGTAACAAATACAAAACAAAGCATATAATTCTACCTTTAATTTGACCATCTTATCTTCATTTTCTTAATATTTTTAAAGATTTTTTAAGAATTAATTTCATATGGGACGCCTGGGTGGCTCAATGGGTTAAGCCGCTGCCTTCGGCTCAGGTCATGATCCCAGCATCCTGGGATCGAGTCCCACATCGGGCTCCTTGCTTGGCAGGGAGCCTGCTTCTCCCTCTGCCTCTGTCTGCCATTCTGTCCGCCTGTACTCGCTCTCTCTCCCTCTCTCTCTGACAAATAAATAAATAAAACATTAAAAAAAAAAAAAAAAGAATTAATTTCATAGGAAATTACTCATAACAAGTCAGTCAGTGTTTATATTTAGAGTATCTAGTTTAAATTTCCCTCCAAATTAATACAGGGTAGCTACAACTTTATTCTCTCTATTCTACTCACACAATTTAAAATAGATGCTGCACTAAAGAAAGAGTAAGTCCTGCCTAAAAATGTCCGAAAGTATAAACACTAAACACTAAAGTAAATGAAAGAAGTCAGCAGCTCATTTGCTTCTATTTCTTTCTTGCTATTCGGAAAACAAAAAAAATAAAATCAGAGAATTCTGCCTTCCACAAAGAGTTCTTAGAAAAAAAATACAGAACTGTGACTCTATAAAGTAGTGAATACTTTATAGACAGCTGACAATCGTATATATTTTTCCATATGATGAAAAATACCAATCCTGAACAGATGAGAACTGAATTAGAACTGAAAATTGATTCATTTTTTCCTGCCACAGATATATTTTTTCCTGCCACAGATATATTTTATGTGGCAATATCAGGTTTTAATTTGATTTTTCTAACAAAGTCACTGATGACTTCTTTTCCAAAATTGGTGTCAAGCTAAAAAAATTAAAGAGTATATGGTAATCTGTTGAATATAATAACCCTAAATTTAAATTCAACAATATGAGTTCAATGAAAAGATACAAATGTGAGTCATTTTGCTGGCAGTAAATAAAGGGAAAAAAATAAAAGGAATTTGTGCTCATATCCTGTTTCCACCACAAGCTATGCAATGTTGGACAAGTCACCATTATACTCGCAACCTCAGTTTCCACCATCTGTAAAAATGGGCATCATAATTACACAGAAGAATTACCATTTTTCAAAGATCATTATATATTATTAAAACAAATCCCTTAAGTGTTTTTATCCAATATAATAATAGCTTTAAAATATCTGCTACATAGGGTGCCTGAGGGGTTCAGTGGGTTAAAGCCTCTGCCTTCGGCTAAGGTCATGGCCCCTCATTGCGATAAGGGGGGAGCCTGCTTCCCTTCCTTTCTTCCTGCCTGCCTCTCTGCCTACTTGTGATCTCTGTCTGTCAAATAAATAAATAAAATCTTAAAAAAAAATTTTTTTTTTAAATCTGCTAGGTGTCACTTCACAAATAATTTGAATAAAGCATTTCAAGGGAAGGAACAAAAATATATGTTTATGAATTCTGATCTACTCAATACTTAGACTCCTATAACCACTATAGCCTTGGATGTCACAAAATCTGTGGCCTTAAGGTATTCCCTAATTGCGTAATCACAGTTTCTCTCTCCTGAAAAAATAATAGAAAAGAAGCCTCTTGAGAGAATTCAGAATACTACATAAATTAGCAATAATTATACAAGCTAGGTAAGAATCCCAGATAACCTATATAATCTATATACTGGTTCTTATAGGTGCTGGTACAACAGGAAAAAAAAAAATAGAATTTGTAAGCCTGATTCCTATTTCCATTTCTACCAATGGACAGCTAGAGCACTTGGGCAAGTCTCAATTAACTCTTTGGGCCAGACCTGCCTCATCTATAAAAGAAGATGGTGGAGGGCTAATATTGTTAAAGGTTCTTTTATACTTCAGAATTACACTGATGGTAAATGTTCTGGGAAACACCACCTCTGCACAATATTCCAGTACAATCTTGTAAACACTGAGACCCTGCTTATTAAAAATAAAAGCTAATATGTAGATTTTTTTTGTGGGGCAGAGAAACAACCTACTAAAGAATCTTCCGACACTGCCAGGGCACATGGGTGGCTCAGTGGGTTAAGCCTCTGCATTCGGCTCAGGTCATGATCTTGGGGTCCTGGGATCGAGCCCCGCATCAGGCTCTCTGCTCAGCAGAGAGCCTGCTTCTCCTCCTCTCTCTCTGCCTGCCTCTGTGCCTATTTGTGATCTCTCTCTCTCTGTCAAATAAATAAGTAAAATCTTAAAAAAAAAAAAGATTATCTTCCAACACTGCCATGGCTAGTTATAACCACAAGGCATGTGTACCCATGTGACAGCATCTCTCATAATGGGGGAAGTTCTACATATGGTTGTGATTATGGGCGGAATAAAGGAGAAAAGCAAAATGAGGAGAGTGGATACCTCTGGCTTCCTCCAGGTTTGGGTATCTAGTAGCAAGAAGCCTGTCTGCATGATTTTCCTTAGAATTAAATCAGTAACAAATACAAATGAAAGCTCTAAATATGGAAAGCACTGGATCATATAGGAGAGAAATTACTTGATCTGTAATTTTAAAATAGAAAGCACACAGTAATGTAATCAACAAGAGAATGCCATATTCACCAGATAAAATATTCGGTGTCAAATAAACTTGATTTTGAAAAATGTTCAAGGACACAGGCAAATTCAGAACACAAAGCTGTGCACGGCAAATAATCCCAAATGGGATCTGTGTATCTGAGTGTATAGAAAAGAACCCCAGAAAGAATTTTACCAGAACTTGAATGAAAGAACATTAGGTGGTAAGATCACAGGTGAGTTTTTAAACCTTCCTTATTACCTAGGGGCGCCTGGGTGGCTCAGTGGGTTAAGCTGCTGCCTTCGGCTCAGGTCATGATCTCAGGGTCCTGGGATCGAGCCCTGCAAGGGGCTCTCTGCTCAGCAGGGAGCCTGCCTCCTCCTTTCTCTCTCTGCCTGCCTCTCTGCCTACTTGTGATCTCTGTCTGTCAAATAAATAAATAAAATCTTTTAAAAAAATCTATTTTATAATTTTTAATGTTCCCTTTTAAAGAACAAAATATTTTTCTAAACATAATTTCAGAATTTATTAAAATGAATATAACAAAATAATAAAATTACTCTTTCTCCAACATCTGAAATTTAATGTCTCCATTAGTCTACATTGGAGATAGGAAAACAATCTCAGAACATTACTATCATTACTATCATTTCACTAATTATGAAAATACCTGCAAAAATAGTGTATTTTTTTTCATAAAACAGCCATGCTTCCAAAACATAGGGTTCAAAGAATAGACACAGTATAAACAGAATAATCTACAAAATAATATTCTCTTAATTTTAGACACCATATTTATGTCTAAAATATCATATAAATATGTTTGAAAATTAAAAACATTTAATACCTAACACTACAAAATTACTTGGAAAGTTCCACAAGGATGACCAGTATCATTAGTAAACTCACACCTACTTTAATAAAATGTTATTTAAGTTGGATCAGATACAGGTCTGTATATATAAAAGACATATAAAATTTTCACTATGTGAACTTTGATGTTGACTTGCTAAGCAAAAATGGCTTAATCATATGCTCTTTTGATGATTCAGATTCCAGTGAAACCAATAAAAATATATTTCTGATAAAACAAACAGCATTATGAGTTTCCAGGTAAATGCCAGAAGAACAAAAAGATTAATATTAATAAGATCCTTTTAGAACAAAAGAAGAAATCAAATATTTTCCTTTAAAATTTTAAGCAAAAGGAATATTAAATTTCAATGACACTACAAAGTTCTATCTAACATTTCATGAGAGCTTTTTCCCTAGTAAAAAGTTCATAATAGCTTTAAATGCATATGTAAATATTCTGTGGGTTGTATAATACTTGTTCTCTTTGTCATGTAAAATTGAAAAATAACATTTGATATTAAACCAAAATCAGATGTTGGAAAAATGCATCTTATTATCTACATATCTACATATCACCACTAAATACATAAGGAAAATATGTTACATTAGTTATTCTGTACACATATACCTAACAGCAATCTTTTACTACTGATTCATGTTGCTGATGGTAATGGTTTTATATGAATTTTGATGCAATTTTAACATTTATTAGCTTACCAAATAATAACATGACAAGAAACAAAGACCTAAAGTAAGCAGTCAAAATAGTAGCATGACATTTAAAAAAAGAGGGGAAGTGCCACTTACGCCACTAAGATGAACATGTGAGAATAATGCTATGTTAGGTAAACAAGAAAGGCTTCCCTTTTGAATCACATTTGAAATCCCCTCAATCCATAAGGCCCCATTTATCAAGTTCAATGTATTGCTTACATAGTAATCTTTGGGTTACAAGTCATAGGGCTTTTTTTTTCCACTGAAAATATATTTTCATCTTGTTTCCCTGTTTTTATTTTCCACAGTCTGCTGTAACGCCCCCCCCACACACACACATACACAATGTACATATACCCACAGGTTATCCATATTTTTTATCCCCATATTATATGTTTTTGCAAGTATGTATATATGCGCGCACATGTGCGTTTACACACACACACACACACACACACGCACACATCCTCTTTATCCACAATTTACTTACAAATTATCTACTGTGTATCTGGCTCTGTGCCTGATCTTGGAGATGGAAAAACAATCAAGATTTGGTTCCTGTCCTCAAATAGAAAACATAATTATAAAACTATCTACTTGTTTGGTTTGCTTGACACACATGCCTTCAATATCACCTGCTAATAGAAATGCCAGTTCTTTTCACAAGGGAGCCTCCTCTGGGGGCCATCTGTCTCAAGTGATTCAACACAGTCTGGTTCTAAACTTCCAGTCTGCATAGTTCATCAGTAATTCTTACTCCCAGTTCCCTGGCCCTTCACTACCTAACATTATTCGACAGGACCACAGGCAATCAATACTGGCTGATTGGTTGATTGCTTGGTTGAACCACTAATCAGTATTTATTTGGAAACATAACAATAACAAAATAATGGCATTTACTAATTGATAGCTTATTATATATCAGTTACTCTGCCAGGCACTTTATATATTTTTTTCACATTTAATTCTGTAACAGAGGAATCATCATACCTTTTCAAAGATGATAAAACTGAGATTTTGAGTTTTAAAAAACATATAGCTAGAAAATTACGTACACTCAAATGTTTTGCCCATAGCCACTAACGCTATGCCACCTCTCAGAGAGAAGAGCGCTATCTACAGATGGGGAGCCCAACCATATTTTGATTCATATGCAACCATATACTAAGGCACAGGTCAACATAAACAGCTAAGTGAATCCGAAGTACTTAATCATGTACACAAAAAACAGATCTTAAAGGAAAGCAGCCATATAAGCTATATATATTTATTTATACATGTACTTTATATCTATATGTATCAATATCGATATCAATATATCTTTAAGATTATTCAGCAGTTTAGATTCCAGAAACATCTTTTGTCTGCATTAGCACACACTGTCAAGACTGGACTCTACAGTTGTAACAACTGAAAGTGATTTTGTTTTTCATGATCCGGCTAGGAGCATTCAGTTGCAAATCTGTGTCTTATCTGCAACTGAATGCTCCTAGCACCCAGTAGGAGGCCTGCCACATACTGGATGCTCAACACAGAGCAATGGAATACAATCGTTAACTCCTAAAACTTTTTTGTAAGGTGAATGTTCCACATATACGAATATGTGATAACATGTATATATTTAGAACATCACAAATAGAATCAGTGAGGAAACATATATTTTAAGCAGAACAAGGTAAACTCACATCCCAACATAAGAAATTTTCACCATTATTTCTTAAATGCAAATGCGTAAGTATAGAACACATTAAAACAATCTTCTGGTTAGAATTTTAATTATGGAAAAGCTGGAAAACTTAGCATTGTCTCCACAGCAACTACACCCTGACAGCAGATCCATTGGACACACTCAAAACCAAACAGGATGGGGCGCCTGGGTGGCTCAGTGGATTAAGCTGCTGCCATCGGCTCAGGTCATGATCTCAGAGTCCTGGGATCAAGCCCCGCATCAGGCTCTCTGCTCAGTCTCTCTGCCTGACTCTCTGCCTACTTGTGATCTCTCTCTCAGTCAAATAAATAAAATCTTTAAAAAACAAAACAAAACAAAACATAAGAACTAAATTGCAGCAGTTGTCAAGACTGTAGGCCTTAATTTAGCAACTTACTAATTTAGCACATTTAATCATAAACACCAAACTTATATCTTACTTCCTTGATTTTAACAACTACTAGAAAAGGAAAAAAATATACCTATAAGATATAATGAATTTTACAAAAACATAAAGAGGAAAAGATCAGTAAAGCAGTTAAGGAAGTTTCTTCCTAGAGGTCTGTGAAGCATTTTATGATACCTTACCCAGTGGTGGCACCTTACTCACACATGTAACCTTATCAGCTACCTGTCTATGTTGTCTTATCCCCCTACCAGTAAGTTCTTTAATGGTCATCTTTACATGTGACTTCAATCATACTCAACTACAAATCCTTTTGGAAGTTGGTGGAAGAGAGATATTCTAATTGACTTTTGCCATAAAAGCAGTGACTCTCTGAGAGTCCCTAGTTTTCTACACAATGCCTGACAGCAGATACTCAAATCACACATCTACTGAAAGGAAAGCAGTAAATCTGCCAGGAATGTTCCAAGGTTACCAACCCTCTTAAGCTTCGGTCTCTGCAACTGCAAAAATGAATTTAATAAAGTATCGACTTCATAAAATTTCATAGAATTACCATCAGCATTGAAAGTGCCTCACACATGGTGAGTACTTAACTATTACAGGTTTTATTTTGAGCCTCAGTTTCCTCATGGGTTAAAAGGGATCAATGAAATCTACCCCAGAGAGTTGTGAGATCTAAAAAAGCACACATACATCAATCAACTGGCATAAATGCCTTACATATAACAGGTCCTCAATAAACCAGAATTCCTTTCTTTGCTACCTTGCCTCTAAACTCCTATTTTAAGATCCAGAAGAAATTTAAAAATCAAATGTAGTAGAAGGTTAACCGTTTGGTTGAAAGACTCAAAATCCAGCATTCTAACAAACTATCACTCTTTTTGTGGCACCAATATAACTTTCCCATGAAAGACAACAATTACCATTTATTAATACATAAAATAGGGGCAGCACCTGGGTGGCTCAGTCGGAGAAGTGACCGATTCTTGATTTTGGTTCAGGTCATGATCTCAGAGTTCTGAGACTGAGCCCCACATCGGGCTCTGTGATGAGCCTGTAGGCTGCTTGAGATTCTCTTTCTCTTCCTCTCCCTCTGCAACCCCCCCGACCCCCATCTGCGGGCCTGCTCTCTCTCTCTTAAAAAAAGAAAACTGCATAAAATATATTCTATAAGAAATACTAGAAGAAATCTGAATAAGTCTTTAAAATTAGAATTCATTCATATTTTTACCTTTTCTTCTAGCTGGTCCTTCAAAGCCTGATATTTTAGCTTCAGTTTTCTATTCTCATTTTCATTCTGGGTTAATTCATCTGTCAGCCTATCACACTGTGACTTCACCTTCTCTAGCTGACAACGATGGACTTTGGCTGTATTCTTATCTTCTAGGCTTTCTGCCTGAGAAAAAAAAAGGAGAAAAGAGAAAGTCCACTGGCCACAGCCAAACTGTACCACAAAAAAATTACACGTTATCAGTGGGCAAAAATGTCAAGAGTTTGCTCTAAGCATCTGTACATAACATACA
The DNA here is from genome assembly GCF_022355385.1 of Mustela nigripes. Taxonomy (NCBI): domain Eukaryota; kingdom Metazoa; phylum Chordata; class Mammalia; order Carnivora; family Mustelidae; genus Mustela; species Mustela nigripes. The sequence goes on along the minus strand of NC_081569.1, from coordinate 125,139,618 downwards.
CACCATACACACACAAAAAAGGAAATGCTCCTAGCATTTATTCAATCCCTCCTTAGCGCTTACTGAGCACTTACTCAGTGAAAAGTGCTACTAAGTGCTGAGATAGCAAATATGAACAGTAAGTGGCCAGATGCATCTATCAATTCTACAACAATGAAGAAGTGCTTAATGAAGGCAGAAGCAAATACTGTGGTGCCTGCTTTGCAAACCAAAGCAGGCACCCCAATTCTACTGACAGGGAAAGAGGCTGTGAGAGGTGTCCCAAAAGGGAAATACTTGACCCAGTACTGACTGATCGCTTTCCTCCTCTATAAAAGGAGCTTTACAACATTCCTGCTCAACCTCTCTCCTGGGTTTTGTGAAAGAACCGTGTACTTTCAGGATAACAAAATTACTGATGCCACCTTGTGAGGCCGAAAGGATTATGAATTGTAGCAGCCAAGAAACTATAAGCAGCTGAACTTGAAAAGGAGTTTTTAATCAAAATTTTTTATCAAAAATAACCAGTGATTATTTATTTCGGTGCCAACAGTGTAATAAAGTAGCTGGCTTTTTAACTTTTTCTCAAATATAACCAGAATCAACTTTAAGAAAAAATTAGGAATAATCTATTCAGTGTACAAAATTCAAAAAAGATTTGCCAGGTATGTGAATTTTAAAACTTTTAAGATGACAACAATGCAAACACTTCCTATAGGTCCGGCACGGCTCTCAGATCTCTTCGCACAGTTTTTCCTCATTGTGTCCTTGCAACAACCTGCCTAGGGAGGTACTATTACCACTGCCTCCTTTTTTGCAGCTCAAGTCCAGAGACACTAATAACTTATCCCAGCATATGTAATGAGGAACGACAGAGCCAGGATTTGAACCCAGGAATTCTAATGTGCAGACTTTCAACTATTCTGCCACACTGCTTTTAGGAAGGTGCACTTATCATTTTTAAAAACCAGCTGTGTACAACTTGACAATGTTAACTGGTCACACCTACCAGTTACTAACAGCTTGAAAGCAACTACCTATGATCTGTTTAAAACATGTGTTTTAATTTCTAAGATACGTTTTTTTTTCTTTTTACAAGTATATTGTATGTGTGTAATCAGGTACGTAGGAATTCAACCACTGGAATCAATTTCCTGAGAGGAAGTTTTGTCAGCTTCACACAAAATCTGTATTATAGTCACCTCACAAAAATTCACCTAAGACTGGATGCCATTTCAAATTAACACAGGAATTGATTTTTAATAAGGAATCCTGTTTTCACAACCTAAAAACAAAATTACAAAATAAAGCCTCTCATCAGGAAAATTGCTCAATTATGATTTTAAGTTTCAATAGAATGCTTTGCCTTTTCTTCATGGCTAATGAAACTCTTGGGTACAGAAGGTTCCCCTAAAGCCAGTGGAGAACTGGAGTTAGCTCAGGGAGCCTTAAAAACCAGCGATGCTCATCTCTTTCCAAAACTGTCCCTCTCTGGTGATAACGTTCTTTGATAGCCTGAAGTCAAGTGGGGTATATATACAATATATATACAACACTAAACTGGGAAAATGCTACAAATCAGGGTTTCCTCCTTGACTTCCCGCCCCCAGTTTTAAAACATTTGCCCACACGCCAACGCCTAAATTTGACTAAGAACTTACTTCTTATGGTTTTATTAGTACATTTGCATTGCACTCTAAGGTTCACAAAGTGATGTTGTACTCATGAAAACCCTGTGATAAAGACATTACTAGTCCCATTTTATTGATGAGGTGAAAAAAGGTTAAGTAACTTGACGAAGATCATATAGCCAGCAAGAAGCAAAAGTATAAAAGTAGAGATCAAACCCTTAGTCTGTGATCCCTCCCCACCAAAAAGGCTCCACCACATGATTTCTATTGAAACCATAATGAGGTGATAACCCAATATCCTTCAAATATGAATAGGAGCCAGAATATTTCATTAAAATATTTTACATTTAAATTTAAAAATAGGCATAAGTAGACCTAGATGGGGAAAATATATAAATCGGGCAGAGAAAAAATATGAGTAATGTATCAGCATTTATTGGACTCAGAAAAATAAAAGTGAAGCCAAAAGACAAAGAAATAGAACATTTAAAGAGCTACTTGTCCCAAGTCCTCTTATACATAATTCAGTACACTAAGTCATCTGTGGTGACCATTATTATCAACTCCTTTTAATTAATATAAATAAGCAAAAGTATAGGATCATGTTAGTGAAATAGCATGAAGTAGGGGTTTTTCCTTATGGGCAAGTTATTCAGTTTACAATGAAAGTGCTTACCATCTCTGGTTCTCCTTTTAAGCTCTTATGTTGCTTTTATACCACATTAAAGAGTGGCTGAAACACCCCTCCTCTGTCTTCCAAATTTTAAAAAAAAATGCCTAAAAGTTTCAAAATATCTACAGAGTACTTCTAAGTTATATACTCTTTACAGTCAGAGAATTTCTCAAAGCTTTACCGTCATTTCACTATACATGAATACAAAGCACTTCCTAATGAAGGGATGGGGGAAACTGCCTGTTGAATACTATCTACTCTGTTTTGATCCAACCCCCTCACATTTAATTTCCTCATGGACCTTCCCTAGCCATCTCTGACAAATGGGGTAAACACATTTGGAGTTCTTCTTTTAATCTGCCACATTTGACACACTTTTTTTTTCTTAAGATTTTATTTATTGATTTGTCAGAGAGAGGGGGGGAGAGCAAAGTAGGGGGGAAGAACAGGCAGAGGGAAAAGCAGGCTCTCCGCCAAGCAAGGGGCTCAATGTGGGACTCAATGCCAGAACCCTGGCATCATGACCTGAGCTGAAGGCAGACACTCCACTAACTAAGCCACTCAGGCATCCCACATTTTGAACACTCTTGACTATACCTTTCTTAAAACGTCCTGCCTAGGTTTCCAAGATACTATTCCTTTCTGGTTCCCTCCTGCCTCTCATATAGGCCTTTATTCTTATCTGCTAGAACCTTTTTCTCAATACTTCCCTTAAACATTGATGTTCTAGAGTTTCAGCCTCTTCTTTCTCCCTACATGATCTCATTAAAATCCTATGATTTCAACTACCACCAATGGGTCACTGGATCCCAAATAGTCAATTTTAATCTCATTTTCCTCCTCAATGTCTAATCCATTATGAACTAAAAACTGTTTTGCCTAGATTTTCATGGTTAGGCTTCTGTTCTTTTTCACCTAACTCAACATGCATTAAAAACAAACAAACGAACTGGATTTGCCACTCTTCTCTCCAAATCTGCTCTTCTATCTGCATTATCTACCTTGACAAACAGCCTCATTATCCACCTAATCCCCCAGTGTAGTTAAGAACACAGGCACTTGACTACCTAGGTTCAAACCCTGTCTCTGCTACTTTCCAGCTCTAAGACCTTGGGCAGTTGGGTTTCCACACCTCAATTTTTAGAGAAAAAAATACCATACAATCTGCAGGGATTGTGTGAGGATTAAATGGTTAATGCATGTAAAGTGCTTATAGTAATGATTGACATGAACTAAGTGCTGGGAAAAAATGTCTGCTACTATTATTATTATTATTATTGTCACAGCCAATCAATCAACATATGACATATATTTTATCTTCTTTAAGATTAGCTCCTCTCTATATTTCTGATTCTTCTTTTGTTTATGTCCTCATCAACTCTGACAGACTACTATGCAATATTTCATCAATATTAAGACATATTTTTCCACATTTTACCACCTCTGTCTTGGGATGTTGTCTTGCAGTTGACAGTATGTTGTGCTTTCAGAAGGAGGTTTTTTTTTTCCTTAGTAGCACATAATGATGAGTCTTATAACTGATGGTATCTTAGGTTGAATAAAATATGGTAAGGGCCTTCTACCTATTCCCCCAGCCTCCATTCTGCTCTGCCCACCCCAATTAATAACCCCAAATCCACTACTGTCAGCAGACTGCATGAAACTGGGGGAGAATTCATAAAAAGCTGAAAGCATTCTACGTATGTCAGCTATTTCATTATAACTTCATCTTTTATCAAAGCATTTTTATGGCAGTTGTATTTCAAGGAACTTTGAAAAAAAATTATAATTAACCTTTGAAGACTTATCTATGTATTCACCTACTCAGCAGATATCTACAATGTTCCAGGAACTGTTCTAGGCACTGGAGATATAGCTGTAAACAAAAAACAGACTCCAATCCCAGTCCTCATGGACTTTTCATTCTAATAAAGGGAAACTAAACAATAAATAATATGGAATATATATCATATGACGAGAAGTACTATGGAAAAAAGCAAAAGCAGGAAGGAGGGACAGATTTATCACACTCCTGACAATCATGTTATAAAATAATTCCCCCGTACGGGGATAATGCTAATACCTTTAGACCCCAGAAATATTTCCCCAATGCAAGATCTCAATTATGCATTTACCCAGGCTAACTTTGATTTGGAAAAGAAAGGGTAAATCTCAAAAGCCTTGGGTTTACACAGCTTATAAGCTGATCCACTTTAGTTACCATACTAATAAGGATGGTGGTTTAAACTTCTATGGCCTTGTCAAGTCTTTGCCTTTTATGTTTTAGGAGGTCACAGATGTTGAATGAGGGCACGTTTCAGGTCCACGACTTACTGCCACCTCTGCCTTTCCTGAACTCCCAAAATAGCTAAAGGTTCTTTTTAAAGGGCTTCAGTGCTCTGAAATAGGTGCTCCCAGGTGGCTGCTATAACTCATTTCAACCTGGCCGAACAGGCATGAATAAGCCTCTTTACTGTTAGTTTTATCTTCCCTTCAGTGCTTAGGAATACAGAATGATCTCTAAAAGTTTACGCTTTATTAACTTCATGAGCCACCAGAAAAATTCCTTCAGTATCATCAGGATAATTCAGCGCAGGTACCTTCAGTGTCCTAATATGATTCTCAGCCTCACTCTTTTCTTTCTTGAAGTGCTTCATCAGCTCCTGGATGTTCTGTTCGTGTTTCGTTTTCACACTCTGCAACGACGATGTAAGATCTTCCAGCTCCCTCTGGTGAACATCTCGTTCTAGCTTTAACTGTGTAATGATTGTAGCTGTTTCTTCATCTCTGGATTTCACCTGTATCTTGAGGTCAGCAAGGTTCTTAAGTACATCTTTCCTGGCTCGCTGTTCCTCGGCCAATTTATTAGCAAGATCCGCCCGGATGGCGCTCAAGTTTTTGATGGCTTCTTGCATCTCGAGAAGTTGAGCTTTGTCCCTAGCCTGACTCTTCTTTAGCTCTGTGATTTCTTCTTCCAGGTGAGCTTTCTCAACTTTCATCTGGCTTTGAATCTTATTCTGATGCTTCAATTCACTCTCTAGCCTTTGGATAGTGTCCAGGGAATCCTTGACTTCTAGTTCAAGGTCAACTTGATGAGCCTTAACATCACTTAGTTTCTGCTCCTTACGGTGAAGCTCCTCCTCTTGAAGGGCACGCTTGGTTAAGACATCATTCAATTCCTTTCGAAGATTCTCTATTTGTTGTAACGCTGTATAAAGCTGGCCTTTCAGTTCATCCTTTTCTTTTAGAATCTATCAGGTTAAGAAAAAAAAAAAAAAAAATCACTGTAAAATTCACCAGAGAGACTGTCAGAAAATAAAGTTTAATACACAAGGAGAAGAAAAATCCATAAAATAGGATTTTGTATTTTTTCCATTTTTTAATGAAAAATTGCTTTTAGGCTAGAAAAAGAAAAATACAATTACCCTGACGTAGCACCACACTGATATAATATGTTGCAGATTTTCAACACCAACACATATCAATCCTTGATTATAAATAATTATTTAAATGTAGGATAAAATTTAGCAAAAGAATGGGGAAAGAAAAAGATTCCTACTATAATTTACCAGAGGTTGAAATAATTAATGTTACTTAAAATAACAGTTCTTTGCATTTCAAATGCACCCGTTTAAAAAGGAGAAACCTCAAAACAGACAAGGAAGACAATATAGGGAACGATGCAGATACAATCTAAGAAAGGTTATGGTACAATCAGTCATTACTTAATAAATAAAGTCGGTAGGGAGAAGAAATACACTATATGTAACTGGGAGTCTCAAAGCCCCAAAAAGATAGAAATAGGATTAAGACTAGGATAGGTGGGGAAGGGACACAGGAGACAGGTCAAGGGATCAGATGTCCATCACCCTCTGCCAGCCTCTATGCACGGTGAAGGTGGCCACTGACAGACGGAGGGAGGCCAAGAACTACCCCTCTCGTCCTCACCGCCTCCCAAAGCAATAAAATAAGTCAGCAGCTGAGGAAGCTGGAATCACCACCCCTTTCCCCCAACACTGGCACCAAGAACAATCTCCGTCTCTGCTTACGGATGCCTGCCGTGGCTTTCACCCAGAAAAAAAAGAAAATCACGATTCTCATTTCAGAATTAGAAATAACAAGTAAAAAGGCAAATACTTACAAGGCAGTTTTACACTTCATATTTTATACTTTAGTATGAAACAATTCAAGATAAACTACAATGAGTCAATCACTCCAAAGAAACAGTTCCCTCAAAACCCTGTCAGTTTTAGCAGGGAAGAACAGCATGAAGCCAGCATGAGAGATAATAAAAGGAAGTGGTTAGGCAGCTGAGCTCTGACCATAGAAAACTGTGATTCTCAGTCCAGTCTAAGTCACCCTAGGGCCTCAAGGAAATTATTTATCTTTATAAAGATAATAATAGCACCTATATCATAGGGTTGTGATGAAGACTAGTGGCAAAGAAGAAAAAAAAAAAAAGGGCAGAGGATTCAAGTTCAAGGAGAAGCCAGGATCCCAGGGAGATATCCATGTAAGATAGTAATCAGATCCTTGAAGAGCAGGTATAATTGATAAAGCAATGCTCCTGGACTGAAAAGACTCGGGGCCACAGAGGAAAGAGATTACTTTGAAAGGCAGTTAAAATGGCTAAAAATATAGGGAAGTCTAAGAGTAGATGTATTACTTTTCTATTGTAGTTTAACAAATTCCAACAAACTTAATAGCAAAAAATATACCATGTATTACCTCCCTGTTTCCACAGATCCCAAGTCCAAGGAAGGTATTGTGCCCAGGGTTTCCTAAAGTTAAGTTAAGGTATCAGCTGACCTGGGCTCTTACTTGGAGGCTAACGGGAAGAATCCACTTCCAAGTTCATCCATGTTGTTGGCAAAATTTAGTTCCATGCACTTAACACCCTGGTCCCTATTTCCTTGCTAGCTTTGGGCCAGGGATTGCTCTGAGCTTCTAAGGCCACCCACACTCCTTGCCTCATGGACCCCTCAGACGCTGAAGCCAGAAACACCACAATGAATCTTTCCTGTGTTTCAAATCCCTCAATTTTCCCCTCTCTCAACAGCCAGAAAAATTTCTATGCTTTTACGAATTCCTGTGATTAGAGTAGGCCCACCCGGATAATCTCCTTATCTTAAGGTCAACTCTGCCATATAACAGAACCACGAGAGTGATATCTCGTCATGTTCACAGGCTCCAGGAATTAGGGTGAGTCATCTTTGGGAGGTCCACTTACCATACCAGACAGAAACTGGCAGAATCCAGTCTTGGCTGTAAGGAATATGCAAACAGGGCCTGAGAACAAGAGAAGTGGCTTCAAGACTATGCTTAATGTTTGGAACAGATAACATGGGCCCTGGCTAGGAGTTAAGAGACTTCCCTGCTGCCCAGAAGATAAAGATTTTATTTTCAAGATGGAGATCTAGCAGGTAAAACATCTGTGATTGCAAAATACTGTATTATCTTCCTAAAGTTGGTTTAAACAGCGATATTTATTTTTCTCACATAACATGAACACCAGAGATGGAGCACTTCAAGAAGAGTCCTTCAAAAACTCAGGCACTGCTACTCTACAGTTCTCTAGATTTTGCCCTTGGTTTCAGCATTCCACGTATCATATCAATTCATGACAAAGGTGGCACCCTTAGAGTGGACAGTCACAGACTACATTAGTCAAGTTTGCAAATACTTTGGCAATAAAGATACTAAAAACTAAGTTCTAGTTGCTTTTTGTTAATTGCTTGGCTAGTAGCCACAGCCCAAGATTTTGTCTAGACATTGTCTCCAAATCCGAAAATGACAGTGTCTTAACTGCCACCTCAATATCCTGGACATTCCTCAGTTGAATAGGCTTTATCTTGAGGAACTCAAAACAATAGACTTGGATCCCTCTTGGCCAGGAATGCTGAAGTAGAAGCACTTGAAAGAGGCCTGAGAAATCAGGCTTGTTTTTCACCTCATTTTTACTTCAGCTAAGTTTCCTAGTTCCCTCTCTTGCTTGGACTAACTTCAGCAAGGACAGGTCATTTGGCTAATCCATCACTGAAAACCTCCAAATTATCAGACTATGTATATTTGGATTACAGACTGCAGATTTTCAGTCTCTCTACCCCCCCCAAAAATCTTGCTCTCTGCTTTTACTATTTCTTTTTCTCCACTTTTAGACAGGCAGGCTTCAACCTATATTTGTCTTTCTCTTGTAGATCTGTTCTGAAGTCTATAGTAAGATCACAACACATGCCAACATCCTAAAGTTTTCCCAAAAGTCACTTAATACCCCACTCTGAGGCACAGCATCACTGCCCGAAAGTAGGATTTCTGATGGCTCAACTAACAACTACTTCCAGTAGCACAGTTTGCCAACTTCCCCTTTAAAAAAGTATGATGCTCCTGTCTCTACTTCAGTTCTCCATTTAGTCAATCCTACATTTTAGGCTCTTTTACTTAAAGCTCCTTACTCCGAGAACTGATGTGTCCTGTCAGCTTGAATATCTTCTGCTGAGAGTAAGAGAAAACTCCAATTCCAGCTGACTTAAACTACAAGGTAATTTAATATCATTCCAGGCAGAACTGTTCCAGACATGGTGTCAAAGCTCTACGTCTGCCTCTCTGCACTTCTCTCGGCAATACCTTCTGGTGTGTGAGACTTCGTTCTCAGGACCACAGTAAGACGGCCAACTTCGGCTACTGCAGGCATCACAGCCGAATAGAACAAAACCAGAGAAGGGAAAAAATCTCTCTTATGTGTCTTCTTCAGGGGTGAGTAAATGTTTACCAGAAGCTCCCCCCAACAGACTTCATAACTCATTTTCCATGGCTCAAAAGAGGGTTATATGCTTGGTAACTGGCCTACATTAATTTTTGAATGGAATGGAATGGATTGAATGAATGAGGGAGGGAGTAGATGGGGATAATCAAGACCACTATGGAAGCCAACTGATGTTTCTAGTAAGTATTGCCTGTATATTCAGGAGCAGAAGAGCTGGGTTGATTCCAGATTGAAGGTAAGTTAAGATCTGTGAAGTAGAAGAAAGAAATCAAAGATGCTGGTGAGCAGGTCGTCAGAGAAGCTCTTCATGAAGTTCAATTTGACAGGAAAAAACAGATTGCAGGAAATGACTGGTCAACTGGAGGAATGTAGAAAGATCAAAATCATACGGTAATCATTAAAAAAGGAAAAGGAAATAAAAGAAATGTGTAAGATCAGAGACTAAAATTTTGGAAGTAAAGATTTGGACATGGAGAAATTACAGATGAGGACAATTTTTAGTCACAGAAATTAGCTGCTGAGTGACTTGGAGGTCACTGTAAAATGGGAAATTAGTGAAGTTTAAGGATGCTGAAGTTTAAGATTGCTGAGATAAACTTTGTAATCACTAAAGATGATGATAAGAATTACATGTAATGAAACAGGGTGAGGGGAAGCCAGGTGCAAAAATCCTTGAGAAATATGGAGGCATAATGGAAAAATATGTAGCAGTCAGGAACAATGAGAAGAGACTGTTCTAACCACACAAACCCAGCTTCCAAAGAAGAAAAGCTCTAAGAGAAGATTACGAAGGAACGATTGAAAATGGCTGTTGAAGCCAGAAGAAAGATATTGTCTAAAACCATCATAAGAATAGAAACGAACTTTTCAAAGCCTGACCACAAAATACACACAGAATTTTGTTTCCTAATGAACTAAAAGGTAGACAAAATCTTTAAAAAGGAAGAAAAGTTATTTTTCTGCATATGAAGGTATATGCAGATGGATTCTGGGTTATTCTAATATATCCATACCTTAGCCTTTCTAAAATTGCCTATGGTAGAACCATATATACATTTAAAATGTATTTAGCACTGATCCTTCTTTTCAACTTTAAAATTAAAAAATTCAGCTGTTAAAAGACAGTATATATTACATACACTCCTTTTTTCCTCAGTATGAAGGCAATACAAAAAAGGAAAAGATGTCAATTTAAGATTCTTGAAGTCAAATATTATCAAGCAAAATGCTCAATACAGGGCAAACCAATTCTTCTGCCAACTCAGCAAGAAAAACAAGCAACCTAAGAAGCATTCCTATTATCCATATTAAAATATACATCTATGTATTTGGAAATATTCAGGAAGTATATCCTACCAAATTTCCAAAAATGTAAAAAACAGGAAAAAAGTAAATTAGAGCAATTTTTAAGAGAATACAACCCTTTAGCCTTCTACTACATTTTTAAGTGGCAAATCTTAAAGCAGAAAATAAATTACACTGGAAAAAAGAGAAATGGTAGTAGAGAAACACAAAAACTGTATTGTTTGAGCATAGAAAATGTCTTAACAAGGTTACTTATTAAACAATTTACTCTGTAAAACAATGTGTTTTATTTGGAATTTAGTATTATTTTTATTTTAATATATACTTCCAAATATACCCTCGAGTAACTTTTTGAAAATAATTAGCTCAAAAAAACAAAAAACAAAAAACAAAAACAAAACAAAAAAACCATACGCTGTATTCCTAAATGCCTTGGGGCGGTTTTGTGATTTTATTAAAAATTAAATACTCCTTAGAGGTATTACTCAGTAAGACATAAACATATAGACGCTTTTTTCCGAAATTATTTACAACGTACTTCCATATCATGGATTTACTGGACGCTTACATGTGCAATGAAATAGCTGTTACCCTTTCTTCCTTGATTAACCGCTGCTCTAACTCCAACACGCGGCATTCATTTTTAAGGCTTTTAAAGTGGAAATTACAATGCCTGCTGTGATAATTGTGATACTATCCTAACTGTGGCAATCACTTTAAAACTACTTCTTTGCTTATCATTAGCAATGCTAAGTGATAAAAATAATTATATCAAGAGCATTCTGGGAAATAATTGTTTAACAATTTTGAGTATCTAAAAAAACTCCATCTAGAAAACTCTGCACCATGGATTAGGATACTGTCTGATGACATGGACCCTTCTACATTTCCTCTAATTAAGTAAAATCCCCAGACAGTTTTCAATCAGTCAGTCCCTCGTACCCACCTTCTTTCTAGCTACCTCCCCTACTGTCATGCTCATTGAACCAGTTGCCAGACCAGACTGACAACAGGATAATCAAGGTAGAGCAATTTCCTGGGATCAGATCAGTTCAGCTTCAAGTCTGAAAGCTTTAGAGCTGCTTTACCTCAGGGCAACTAGTCACCCAGTATGTGTCAGATGGGTTAAACTGAAAAAAGCACTCCACAATGAGTGCAAGGTGATCACTTCCCCCAGCCTCTAGATGTCCACGAAATTCATATCTAAATGGTAAAGCATCTTTTCTGGGACAGCTCATCTGAAATAAGCATCTGTCACTCCTAAGTGCTGACAACTGATTTTATAAACATAATGGCCTTACATTGTGCTTTCCTTTGAAAGAAAGTCAACTTATCCAAATGATTATTCTTTTGGAATGTTCAGAATTCTGGACAAGTGACAAATGACAAAGCAGAAATGATAAACCAAGACTATACATGGATAAAAATCAACCCTGACTTTGCTGTTTATTATCTTACAAACATCTAGGCTTAATTCAACCCAAAGATATAGTTGAGAATCAACACAGGAGCACAAAATTCATTTAAAGTAACTGATGATACAGGGGAAAGACGATGTGAAATGCATACACGGTTCAGTGAAATGCTTTTTGTTGCAATCAAAAAGGCACAAAAGCAGAGTCTTAAAGAGGCTTGTGACCTGATAATACTGCTCAGGCAGTGAGATTATGAACGTCATTCATTTAACGAAAGTGATTATAGTTGCTGCCAGAAAATGGTCCCGTAGTAACTACTACATATTTAAATGTTCCTTTCCAACCAATACTTAAGTTGAAATTTACTAAAAAATTAGATTTTAAAATACATGCACTGGGGGAAAAGTCAGGTGATATTATGGAAGACTTTGTGATTTTTTTTTTTTCCATTTGAAAATCAAAGAATAATTTCAGCTTCGGGAACTAAAAGCCAAACTGAGGGAGGGGACGGGACCTCTTTTTTGTTTTGTTTTTTTTTTTTTAAATAAACATATAATGTAGTATTAGCCCCAGGGGTACAGGTCTGCGAATTGCCAGGTTTACACACTTCACAGCACTCACCATACATAGCCCATACCCTCCCCAATGTCCATAATCCCACCCCCCTCTCCCTACCCCGCTCCCCTCCCCGGCAAGCCTCAGGTTGTTTTGTGAGGTTAAGAGTCTCTTATGGTTTGTCTCCCTCCCTTCCTACCCCCAAACCCCCTCACGTTGCATCTCCACTTTCTCATATCAGGGAGATCAGATGATAGTTGTCTTTCTCCGCTTGACTTATTTCACTAAGCACAATAGAGGGATCTCTTTCTAAGGGCCAACTCTAAAAACTCACAGAATGTTCAACTGTGGAGAAGACTTTAAAAACTTAAGAAATTAAATTACTTTTTACCTTGAAAAAGCCAAGACATAAAGACTCTTCTATCAAGGACATCATGATAGGGTACATGCACAGTACAGCACTCAAGTGTTTGTTCAAAGGATGGATGAATGAATGGTCGGCCACAGCAAAAACCATTCCTTAGGAATTTGGATTTTATACCTGATTATTCTTGTCTGTCAGTTGATCAAGAGTTTCAGACTGTTTCTCCAGCGCTCGCTCTAACTTCTTGTGCTTAAGCTTCCACTGCCTGATGGACTCCTGAGCTTTCAGTTTCAGCTCTTCTCTCCTCTTCTCTGCCTCCTGCCTCAGGGCCTCTGACTGCTGGAACTCGAGGAGGTACTGCTCCGCCTGCTTGGTCGCATCCTCCGCATGGTGGGTCAGCTCTGATATCTGAAGGTCAGCACGCTTGTGTTTAGCCTCACAAGTTTCAAAGTGATTCTGGATCTCCTTAAGCTGATCCAACATCTGTAGCTGCTCCTTTTCTTTGTGCTCCAATTGATGTGTTAAATTCTGGGAATAAAGCATGACAAATATTAGGAACATGTTCTTGTCAAAACTGGATGTCTAACATAGCATCAAACAAGAATCTCTAATGTCTGAGAATGACTGAAATGGGAACCACCTGTACCAAATTTCATTAGTACTCAGTCTAGAAGACATGAGTCCCTCTCTATGTATTTTATGGGCACCTAAGTTGGGAATAATTCGTTATAGAAATAGTTCCTCTTTTTTAGACTACTTCATTATCCAAATAGGGAAAACACATATTTTCTAGTTGACAGTCACCAAAGTAGAAGGACTTTTTTTTTTTTTAAGATTTTATTTATTTATTTGACAGATAGAGATCACAAGTAGGCAGAGAGGCAGGTAGAGAGAGAGGAGGGGGGGAAGAAGGCTCCCTGCTGAGCAGAGAGCCTGATGCAGGGCTCAATCTCAGGACCCTGAGATCATGACCTGAGCAGAAGGCAGAGGCTTTAACCCACTGAGCCATCCCGGCACCCCATAGAAGGACTTTTGATGAGAAAAACAACGTGCATCACTTTAGTAAGAATCTAGCACTTGGTCCAACTGAAAAAAATGTCAGTTTTAAAAACTGTCAGATTATCACAGCAGTCATATGTAATATTTCACTTTCTGGCAACACATAAATTTTGTTACAATAGAATAAAAATACCTAATAAAATATGCACATTGATGATAGAAAGATCAATATAGATAATATTTAAAGTTCATTTAAAAGACTCTCAATAAAGTGTTTATAGGCACATTAATTCCAGCTAAATCTAATGTTATAAATTTGCTAAACGTAGCTCAAGCTTACAAAAATCAGGGTAGGATAGATTTTTAAACAAACAAATTTATTTGAACTACATAATAATTAAGAAAAGCAAACCTGAACTCTTAAAATCCAGCTTCCCAGAATGGGTCAACAATACATTTGGAAATTGCACTAACTCATCATGCTTCATACATATTTTCAATTTGAAAAGACCTAGTAAGGATCTATTTTTAACTTAAAAATGAGAGGACACTTTTATATAACATTTTAAACAAATAAAAGAACATTGTAATCATTAACATTAAGCCACTATTATAGAGCTTTGGAAGGGAGTGACAAATTAAGAAATAATGTACCCCGTGTGCTGCCCCTCCTGAGCCTTACTTTCCAATGCTCAGGTGACAAAGGTAACATGAAAAGGCCATGTTCAGGGGACTAAGATGATACCGGAGCTGGACAAACAATAAATATCATCTACATTGCTGTAAGGCTCCTACAAATGCAGGCTGGAAACATTTACCAACTTTCCCTGATTCTCACAGCAGAATGTCCGGTTCCAGATTCCATTATCCCCGCACCATGGCTCAAATAAGTGAAATACAATTTCTTTCATGGTTAAAGTCATTGTTTGACATCATGGCAAAAAATACAATAAAAATAATGCCTTGAAAACAAGTTTCATTTTCAGAGCAACAGGTTTGCATTTGCTCAGTTTGCTAAATTCAATGCAGCATGGAAGAGATGAGTCACTCCTTTATCTACCCAAACAAAATAGTAAATTGAGAACTGTGCACTTGTTTGTGCGGAAAATTCTAAAATGAAATCAGAAAGCCATAGTGGTAGTGGTTTGCCCTTTTGCCCTTATCTAAAAGTTTTATCACTAAGATAGAAATCAACTTTACTAACCCGCCGTATTCGCATGATTTCCCCATCAGCAGAGAGATGCCAATATTTTTTTTTTCTAACAAACACTTCGGAGAGTGGGTACCCTTCCTACATGTTAAGCACATAGCTTACAAAATGGTTAATAAGACCTGGCTTTGATACCAAAAAACTAAATAATATAAACTGGGGAGATACTCACACTATCAGCTAGATTACAACTGCAAATGATGCTAGATGCTAAAATGAGGGACAGTTACCTGAAGGGGACTAAATTCTACAGTGTGGCTGGGGAGGGTTTCTCTTGGGAGATGACATATGAGCTGAGATCTAAATGAGAAGGAGCTAGCAATAATAATTATTATTACTACTAAAGTTTACTGAGCACTTGAGTTGCACAAAGGATTAAGCAAATACTTTATAAGAATGACCACACTTGGTCCCACTATTACTATCTTAATTTTAGTGATCCGTAACCAACTCTTGGAACCTGCCCAAGATCACATACCTAATATGTGAGCAAATGGGATTTAGACCCAGATTGTCTGGCTGGAGAGCCCATGTTTTCAACTCTTTGCTAAGTGGCCAGATTCTCAGATGAGCCTAACTCTTTGTCTGTCTGTCACCTACTCTCACAGTCCTATCTTAGTGGTTCTGTTCAGAAGGGCCATCTATGAAACAAGAGTCCCAGTACTCCCTTCTCCCCACTACTCCTCCTCTCATCCCTTTTCCCCATTCCTCAGGCCTTTGGCTTTATCTCCCCATCTGCCCAGTTCCCTCACTCCTTTTCTTCTCATGCATCTGCTCTTCATTGTCAGGAAGATGACCATGCCCTGACATTTCTTTTGCTGGCTTTAAATCCAAGTTTTTTTGACCTAACTTCTTTAATTTTCACTTTAACCACTCCCTTGTTCGCATTTCAAACTCCTTTTTAAAGCTGAAATTAAATGGTAAAACTACCAGCTCTGGGGGAATTAACAGATTTCCTGTTTCCTATATCAGGTTCCTGAGTCCTCCAAGGAAAACCAAACAGGAGTATCAGTTGATGTGATGGCATGCAGAGGCAAGCCCTTGGTGCAGAAATTCTACTGCATGCCTCTTCCCAATCCACACAGTGGCCCTTCCAAAATGGCCTGCCTCAGACCCACCATCTTTTCTCTCACTTCTAGTGTGTAACATAGCTCCTTAAAAAATGAAATTGAAGCTCTTATGCAGGACATCCCTTAAATTTCCTTAATGTACCATTTTGAAACTTAACCAATGAATAGTCTGTCCTCCTGTCTAGTCTCTGAGGAAAGGGAATCTTCCCTAGACAAATTAGCCTATCTTTGTAATTTCCTTCCATATCCATCAAGGGTTTCAT
This sequence comes from Mustela nigripes, assembly GCF_022355385.1. NCBI lineage: Eukaryota > Metazoa > Chordata > Mammalia > Carnivora > Mustelidae > Mustela > Mustela nigripes. The sequence continues at coordinate 125,123,391 of NC_081569.1, read as the reverse complement.
ACATCAATTATATCTTCTCTTCCTTGTACTGAACCTCTCTTTTCCTACTGGATCATTCTTCTCTACTATTTACATCTTAAAAAAAAAAAAAATCACAGGATGCCTGGATGGTTCAGTTGGTTAAGCGGCTGCCCTCGGCTCAGGTCATGATCCCAGTGTCCTGGGATCAAGTCCCACATTGGGCTCCTCACTCAGCAGGGAGCCTGTTTCTCCCTCTGCCTCTGCCTGACACTCTGTCTGCCTGTGCTCATGCGCTCTCTCTTTCTCTCTCTCTGACAAATAAATAAAATCTTAAAAAAATAATAAATCACAGTAATAATTTTTTCTTAATGAAACAAATTGAAGAGGATACAAACAGAAAGATAGTTCATGTTCATGAATTGGAGGAATCAGTATTGTTAAAATGTTTATATTACCCAAAGCAATCTGCAGTTTTCATGCAATCCCTATCAAAATACCAAAAGCATTTTTCACATAACTAAATCAAATAATCCTAAAACTTGTATGGAACCACAAAAGACCCTAATAGTCAAAGCAATCTGAAAAAGAACAAAGCTAGAGGTATCATGATCCCAGATTTCAAGATATACTACAAAGCTAATATAATCATAACAGTACATACTGGCACAGAAATAGGCACACAGATCAACAGAATAGAATAGAGAGTCCAGCAAGAAGCCCACACTTTCATGGTCAATTAATCAATGAAAAACGAGGCAGAAACATGCAACAGGAAGATTCTCTTTAATGGTATTGGGAAAACAGCACAGCTACATGCAAAAGAATGAAACTGGACCACTTTCTTACACCATAGACAAAAATAAACTCAAAATGGATTAAAGACCTAAGTATGAGATCTGAAACCATAAAATTCCTAAAGAAAATATAAGCAGTAATTTCTTTGACATCAGCCATAAAAACAATTTTTCCAAATACATCTACTTTGGCAAGGAAAACAAAAAGCAAAATTAAACCATTGGGCCTACACCGAAATAAAAAGCTTTTGTACAGTGAAGGAAACCATCGACAAAACTAAAAGGCAACCTACCTAGTGGTAGAATATATTTGCAAATGAGATATCCAATAAGGAATTAATATCCAAAATATATGAAGAACTTAGACAACTCAATATCAAAAACCAATAATCCATAAAAAATGGCCAACAGACCATGAAAAAAATGCTCAACATCATTAATCAGCAGGGAAATGCAAATTAAAACCACAATGAGATACCACTTTATACTTGTCAGAATGGCTAAAAAAAACAAACAAACAAAACACACACACACACACAAGAAATTACAAGGTGTTGGTGAAGATGTGGAAGAAAAGAAACATTCATTCACTATTGGAGGGAATGCAAATTGGTGCACCACTGTGAGAAATGGTATGGAGGTTCCTCAAAAATTACAACTAGAATTATCATATTACCCAATAATTCCACAACTTTTTTTTTTTAGTGAAAACACTAATTCAAAGGGATACATGGACCCCTATGTTTATTGCAGCATTATTTACAATTGCCAAGATACAGAAGCAACCCAAATGTCATTCACAGATAAATAAAGATGTAACACACATGCGCACATGTGCACACACAATGGAATATTATTCAGCCATTAAAAAAAGAATGAAATCTTGCTGTTTGCAACAACATGGGTGGATCTACAGTGTATAATGCTAAGTGAAATAAGTCAGTCACAGAAACACAAATACTGCATGATTTCACTCATATGTGGAATTTAAGAAACAGAACAAAGAAAAAAAGAGACAAAAAAAAAGACTTTTTTCCCCAGCTTTTTTTTTAATTATGTTCAATTAGCCAACATATAGTACATCATTAGTTTTTGGTGTACTGTTTAACGATGCATCAGCTGCATATAACACCCAGTGCTCATCACCACACGTGCCCTCCTTAATACTCATCACTCAGTTATCTCATTCGCCCAACCTACTCCCCTTTCTGCAACCCTTAGTTTGGTTCCAGGAGTCTGGAATCTCTCATAGTTGTCTCCCTCGCTGATTTTTTCCTGTTCAGTCTTCCCTCCTCCTTCCCCTGTGGTCCTCTGTGCTATTCCTTATGTTCCACATAGGAGTGAAACTATACAATAATTGTCTTTCTCTGCTTGACTTATTCCACTTAGCATAATTCTCTTCAGTTCTACCCATGTCAATGCAAATAACAGGTATTCATCCTCACTGATGGCTGAGTAATATCCCATTGTATATAAGAACCACATCATCTTTATCCATTCATCTATTGAAGAGCATCTCACATCTCAGCTCCTTCCATAGTTTGGCTACTGTGGACATTGTGTGCCCCTTCTTTTCACTACATCTGTATCTTTCAGGTAAATAATAGTGCAATTGCTGGGCTGTTGGGTAGCTCTATTTTTAATGTCTTGAGGAACCTCCATACTGTTTTCCAGAGTGTCTGTACCAGCTTGCATTCCCACCAACAGTGTAAGAGGGTTCCCCTTTCTCCACATTCTCACCAACACTTGTTTTTTTCCTATCTTTTTATTTTTCGCCACTAACTGGTGTAAGGTGGTATCTTATTGAGGTTTTGATTTGTATTTCTCTGATGGCTAGTGATGTTGAACATTTTTTCATGTGTCTGTTAGCTATTAGTGTGTCTTCTTTAGAGAAGTGTCTGTTCATGTCTTCTGCCCAGTTACTGACTGGGTTATTTGAAAAAACAGCCTCTTAAACACAGAGAATGAACTAGCTGTTTTCGGAGAAGGGGGTAAAAGGATGATGAGGGAAATAGATAAAGGGGATTAATAGAACATTTATCTTGATGAGCAATGAGAAATGTATGAAACTACTGAGTAATTGTGTTCACCTGAAACTATTGCAGCACGATGTATTATCTATACTTGAATTTAAAAAAAAATCACAGAAATAATTTTTTTTAATGAAACAAACAAACAAAAAAAACCTTATCAATCTGACATGATCGAACCAGTACTCTATATTCTGCTTCCTATGAAGTCAGACTCCTGGAAAGAGAAGTCTACACCTGGTACCCCACAATTTTATTCCTAATTAATTTCCCCATTCACTGGATTTGGTTTTCATACATATTATACAATTAAAATAGCTCTCATCAAGATATCCAAAGATCCTCTTTAGCCAAATACAATGGACTCTAAAAATCTACCCTAGTTTCTTTGTAGCATGTGGCACTGTTGATGGCTCCTTCTGTTTTATAAGTCTTTCTTCTTCCCTGACTTTCATAATACCCCCCTCTCTTCACTAGTTCTCCTTTTATTCCTGCTCTGTAATCTCCTTTCCTTGGTCTCTCCCACCATTTAGCTTTTAAATACAGATAACAGTCCAAAATTCTAGAATTACACATCATTCTATCTATAAAATATCTTCAGTAGGTAAGTAAGCATGTAGGTAGACAACGATACAAGTAATTTTCAATTCAGAAGCCAGGATCATTTTCTAAACTCCAGACCTTTAAATATTGAATTATATAATGATGTCCTACATCTGGGAATTCCACAGCTTCTTAATTTTAGCATGTCAAAAAAATTGAATTTATCTGATGCCCAACTCCTAACAATTAAGGTAGTTCTACTAATAAAATGGCAGTAATGGCTTTCTCTTCTGAGAAAGTATAGAAACGGGAATGGAATTGTATATATAAATAGCGAGCCAAGTTTGAAGTAACTGCTGTAGGAAAAGAGAAAATGAACAAGAGATAAATGTTTAAAAGCTAACAAACAGAAATAAGGTCACAGTTAGATAGTCTCAAATTTATAATAGACTCAAACATACAAAATTCCCTGAATATCCCTAACAAGCTCTTGAATCCAGGAGGAAAATAAGTTCATCATTATTTATTCTTCTATAATTACAGAACAACAAGAATAGGCACATGATTAACATATGCAAGCCCCAGAGCTTAAGCACATAAATTTCATTGTTCTCACATTTTAAAAATTACAAACTTTCATATTAACATATTTCATACAATAACTCACTTAGAAGAATACTTGAAAACATCATGGCATTAATTGGGTATGTAAGTATAAATGAATAGAAAAGGATGTGGTTCTAATTGTAAATAATTGTGGTTCTTACTACTGATGGGAAAATAGGATTGAATTTGAACTGGATGAACCCTGCCTCTAACTACTCTGAGTCTGGAAACCGCTGCCACTGATTTGCTCCCATCAGTCTGTCTGCATTATACTTCAGGTAAAACCTGTCATAGAACTCCTGTCTATATTCATTCCTTGGCAGGTCCTGTTCAGCCACAGTTTTGATGTTGTCTTTAATCCATCTTCCTCAAATAACAAATCAGAATAATCTAATTGTAACAAACATTTCTGCCCCATCAATCAAGAGAGTATTTTACAGAACCCTCACAACAATCCTTCACATACGCACACATCTATAGAGAGCACACAAGTAAACAAACACATCATTAATCCATTGATAAATGCTTTTAGGGTGGGCAGATATACCAAATACTAGTATCTTCCTATGTACTACATGAAATGCTAAATGAAAGGCAATTTTCTTATTTATTCCATTAGGATGATTTCCAATTCTGTTATTACTACCATACATTCCTGGCAGCCTCTTCTACCCTAAAGAACATTTTATAGTTAAACTGTGTGAAATTATTTCAGCCACTAGAGCAGAGTTGTTAAATTTCATATCGTTTAATCAAGTCTATTACTTATTTCTCACTATGTAAGTACTGTCAAAGACAGGAACTATCCAAAAACACAGAATTTTTTTTTTTTTCCCCACCAAGAATTGTTTCCAGTTATATGGGAGAAAAAACTTTGGTTCCTACTGGGAACATTTTAGATTCTATAGCTGGGCCTGAGAATTAAACCAACACAAGACAGATTAACAGGGAAAAAGCACACAAATTTTATTTAATATTTTTACATAGACATAGGAGCCTTTGTTGGGAAAATGAAGACCCTACAAAGTGGTTGGGATCAAGAGCTTCTACGCTTTTTTAAACATAGAATTTGTGGGGAAATGACAAGAAAAAGGAAAAGGGATCTAATAAGCTTCGAGGGGTAATAAACTGTGGGAAAGTGGCTAGGAAATATATGGGGGGAATCTAACTGAAGATTGGGGTTATTTTAGGTTCCTTTGTACATATCCACTTTGGAATCAACTCCCAATCTCCAGAGATTAAAAAAGGTTTTCTTCCTGGTAGAGGGAGTGTACCTTCCTCATGGGAAATATTATGACCTTCTTTAGGTAGGAAAAGAGGTCAGAGTACCTTTTCTGCATCTACTATTTCTCAAGTGCCTTCAGCTCACAATAATCGATATGCCAAAGTAGAACATTTGGGGATGCTACGTTCTGATCCCTTTCACAGCACCTTACCAAAGATTTATAAACACTCCAACTCAATCTAAAACGATATACATTTCTCTTTCATCTCTTTCTCCTTATTTAGGTGGGAAAAAAATGTTAATAAGCAGTTGTGTCGAGGGTCTCAGGTTTGCTGATAACTAGAAGGATTCCCCGGATTCAGCATATAGTCATACTTATGTTGAGATTTATTAGCCTGAGAAGATACAAGGCAAAATCAGCAAAGGGATGAGAACATGGGGTGGAGCCAGTGGAACCCGGGCACAAGCTTCCAGGAGTTCTCTCCCTGCAGTCAGAGGGTACACTCAATTCTTCCAGCACTGAATTCTGACAACGTGTGTGAGGTACTTGCTACCAGGGAAACTCATTAGAAACTCAGTGCTCAAAGTTTTCATTAGAAGCTAGTCACTTAGCTACTGTCTGTCTAGTATGGGCCAAAATCCAGACCACCAGAAGGAAAGCAGTTGTTCAGCACAAACCACACTCTTTGTAAAAAAGGTCTAAGCACCGTGAGCTACACCTTATCATTTAAGGAAAGTTTCTTACTTGATTATTATTAAAGTTCCCAGATGCCAAACAAGGGCCTATTTTGGAAGCTGACCTAAGGAAAGAGTCTCTGGTCTACTTTGTTAACTCCCTTCTTTCCAGTAGTAAAATGGCCAAGGAACAGACAGAAAGGAAAAGAATCTATTAAAGAATGCATTATAGCTGCATTTAGAAGATGATAGAACTTTCTTCCTTTAAAATTGATTGGCCTTGGCTACCAATGGCTTCCTTTTTAATTACTGCAGTGTTTGCATTCAAATTATAACTACAGACAGCCCACTCATATGAATAAGGCATTAAAATGAAAATAGAAAATGAAAAAGAGATACTCTATTTTTAAAAATTAGTATGGATAGGAACCATCATAAATTCTAGCTTTAACTGTTCAAACATCTAAGATCATAATTTCACATATGTGGATTACAAAATAAATATTTACCAACTTGAAATTACCAAAGTGGAAAAACTGGACTAGCTAGGAGAATAATGGAATAAATTTATAGAATTAAGAAACCAGTTCCGTCTAGTATATGAGGATCTTCCTACCTGCCTTCTTTTTATTTCTCATATTCTTGAAGAATTACTAAACCTACATTGAAACAATGAAATTTCCATTAAAAGACAAAAAGCAGACTACTATGTAGGTGACAACAATGATTATTTGTTCACTGATATCACTAACATACAGTGTAGCACAATTTTTCCAGTACTCTTATTTGATAGTCAATGCATACAAAGGATTGGGCACCTTAGGGAATATTTAAAAATGAAAACTTCATCCCAAAAAAGGGTCTCAGAATATTTATTTTAAATAAACATTTTCATCTAGTATTATGTACTTTGTGTGAGACCTTTAAGGGTAATGAGAAAAGAGCCACACTTTAATGACTCAAAAACAACATCCTAGGGAAATAGCAGCATATCTGGGAAAGAACATGAATCACAGACTTGAGATCAAATCCCAGCTCTGTCACTCTATGACCTTAGGAGAAGTGTTTACCATCTGTGAGCCAAGGCAACCAAATTTATAAAGAGGACTCAATAACATCTACATATCAGAAGAATGATCACCTACACAAAATCAATTGGATAAACATCTGGAAGACTCATTGATTGGCATACTTTACAAACTCAACAATGCAAACTCAAAGGTTTATTGCTAACTAGAAACAACATTAAAATTAGAGAGGTAGGAACCTTGGCCACCCAGCCAGTTAAGTGGTTGTGTCTGCCTTCAGCTCAGGTCTTCCTCCCAGGGTCCTGGGATCAAGCCCTGCGTTGGCTCCCCACTCAGTAGGAATCTGCTTCTCTGTCTCCCTCTCCCCTCAGTACTACTTGTGCATGTTTTCTTTCTCTCAAATAAATAAATAAATCTTTCCAAAAAAATCAGAGAGTTAATCCAAGACCTGTATTATAAATATGAGGAAATTGAGGGACAAGGAGATAATCAATCCAAGTTAAGGGAAGTAGTTTACAGCAGAGAGCCACAGATCCCCAATAGTCAAACTAATATTCATTCCACTTCACTGTATTACTGACTTGGATACTAGCCAAACAACCTCTTAAATAATTAAGTAAGCTACCACCATGTTCTTTCCTGAGATAGGAGGAAATCCTAAATAGGAATTACACAATCTCTGAGGCATGGATGTTTCTGCAACATTTTTTAAACTGAGAGGGAAAAAAAAAAAATCACAGAATAGAAGTGACTTGGTTAAACAAAACCAGGCATAGAATAGTTTTCCCCTTCTATATTCAAGACACTGGCTAGGCACTGAGGAAAGTATTAGATGAGAAACACTGGTTAGGACAAATATGATCAAGCAGGACGGAAGAGACATCACCGTTAGATAGCAAAGCAGAAACAGAATTTAAGTTAGTAAATTTAAGAGAAACTACTCTGATCATCAAGAACTCATAAAGAAAGGCACATAAAATAAGGAGACAATGAGCAAACTCACGTGTGAAGAAGAGAAAAGATTGGGTCACTGATAAAGGACAGGCATTTAAGACCAACAGTAGCACTGACTAGAGCCACAGACTGGGCCATCAGGGCTATTCAAGAAGAGTAAAAGTTCAAGAGGGCCAAAAAGAGATTAAAAAGGAAGGTCAGAAACCAGGTTGGGAGAATGCTGAAATCCAGTTTAAGCTTTCAAAAGTTTCTCAGCAAGGGAATAACGTGATCAGATATGTGCTTGAGAAAGATTAATCACCAAAGGACATTATACTAACACTAGGATATTAAAATATTATAGCAACATTAAAAATAATTGAAGATCATCTTTTTAAAAGCAGGAATGGACTTTTAGAACCAATTTTTTCTCATCTGAATTCAATCTCAGCAATCAAATTCAATAGAGCTTGCTTATAATAGATAAGAACCATCTATAGCATTCAAGAGAATAGGGGGAGAAAAAGAAAAACACCACTTGTCAGTCTCATTCTTTCTGAGGAAAATACAGGTATATTTCCATTTAATCAAATAAATATTTACCGCACTCAGCAACAACCAAGCTGCTAGAGACACAAAAAGATGAGTAAGAAAGCATGGTTCTACATTCTACTGCTACAGAGAACCATATAGTGTGGTTAGGCAGACACGTAACAGTTATTTTAAATAAATGTGATACATATGAGCAATTTTTCTCTCCTGTATTTCAAATTCTGCCTCTTTTCCCAATTTATGCTACCTAATCTATACTTAGATTTCATTCTTTGGTGTCTTCATCTGTCCTTATCTTTATATAACATTTTCTAACAACGATTCTTTGTCAAAAAGAAAAGAGCCCTGAGCTAACACCATTAGGTGATGGCTAAGGGAACAAAAAGAAGATAATTCACAGTTGCCAGTGAAAGTAATAAAGACAAAGAGCAAACATGGGGGGGCAGGAGGGGAGAGGCAAAAACATAGCTAGAGAGAAAATGAATGCCTATGCCAGCCAATCTCAGAACTCAAACAACAGCCAACACCAATAAAGCAAGAGTATGCACAGCACTCTTGTCCTCTCTTTCCCTTTGGTGCCTTCTTTCATGATGAAAGCGCTCATAACATTGGTGTTGTTGGGGGAAATGTGGTTGAGAGGAGAATGGGGAAGAAGGAAAAGATTAACTAGAGAATCTGATCAAATAGACAGCTCTCCCAAAAAGTCTTTTTGTGAGAATTTCAAATAACTTGATTCTGCAATATTTGAAAAAGAATGATCCCAAATTAGGGGCAAGCCAAATGGAAGTACAGTCATTTGTACATTTCTTTTAATTTTTATAATTGCTAGTCTTTGAGTTTTAGATACATCAAATATATGGTATAACAGAAATATGAAGACGCACACATCACACAATTTTTGGTGTGATGTTTACTCACACTAGAGTAAACATATATATCGTAAAATTATGTGTTTGTATTATACTCATTTTATCAAAAATTAAAAAACAAGTTTAAATATTAATTATTATGAAGATTAAGAGTTTTTATAGCTTGCAATGATGACAAGTTTATTTTAAGAACAAATGTTCTAATTCCCAAGTCTCCTGGGTTGGAAATACCATGCCTAATTATAAAGTTTCTCATATGAACACATACAAACTACAATAGAATGATGTGTTTTACAACGTAGTTTCTAGAAACCCAGCACACTGAAAGTAGCAACTACCCTATCAAAATGATACACTGAAACAAAAAAGATATTTAAAGTATAGGCAAATATAAAGCTCAATTCTTTATAAGGACAAAAATGGTGACATTAAAGTTAATAAGTAACAAACACGCCTCAAGGAGAACACCCTTCAAAACAGAATTCAATTAATTATCTTAACACTGACTCTGAACAAAGATAAGACTAATTCCAGCCCAAAATATGACTTCCTTAAAGCAGACACAAGATGCAAACACTAAGTGAACAAGGATATTATATCCAAAATGAGATGCAAATATCCCAGCAAGAGGATTGATTCAAGTGCAAAAAAAAAAAAATTATAATTTTATTTATACTTTTTGTATTTATTAAAATTAAACTCTTTTCCAGCATGTTGGAACATTTTAGGTTCCATGTGACAAGTTAATTGACGTGTATAGATGATTTATTTTTAAGTAAGCTAAAATGGACAGGAAGCTTTAAAAACAAAAACCTGCAAATAAACTACACATTGAGGGGTACCTGAGTGGTGCAGTTGTTTAAGTGTCTGATGCTTAGTTTTAGCTCAGGTTGCAATCTCAGGGTCATGAGATGGAGCCCCATATTGAGCTCTGTGCTCAGTGCAGAGTCTACTTAAGATGCTTTCTCCCTCTGCCCCTCATCCCCATGCTCACTCTCTCAAACAAGTAAATCTTAAAAAAAAAAAACAAAAAAAACTACACATTGAATATAACATTACCAGTGTATGGATAGGTATTTGTAAATGTGACATGAGGATTAACATGAATTCAACTAGCATTCACAGAGTGCCAACTATGGACACAAGGCTAGGCTCAAGGGCTATGAAAAATACAAGGCAAGGTCATGTTTCTCAGCTAAAAGAAAACCTGATTACTGCCACTGTGGTTTATGACGTGACTAACAGCAGTCAGCCCCCATCCCTACAATATACTCTCCTATTCCATAGAGGCTACAA
>NC_081569.1:125104930-125112479 GCF_022355385.1 Mustela nigripes | reverse complement strand
GTTTTGATAGACTCATTCATTTCTGTATAATTTAGGTGTTTTATGAACTGATAGTGAGAGGACAACTAATCAATTTTCCACAGTCTGGAGAATTAAGGGAAGTCTCCAAATAAAAGAACTCAAAACAAGCATGGTAGATAATACAGGCACAGGAAGCTAGACTGGGCCAACACTCGTTGGGATTTCACTATTTAAAACTTTTTAAAGTCATGATTGGTGGAAAGTAGAATATACACTTAAAATCTGGGAATCAATTTTTCTTAACTCAAGATGCTTAAGATGCTCAAGCAAAATATCTATTAATAATCTTTAAAAACTGATTCAAACCCTTTTATGAGTTAGGGATTAGCCACAAAATATCAGGGTCTACTGTAGTAGCCATGTCACAAATAATTCTTCCTTTACAAAAAGAATCTTCTGTCTTTTCTAGCCTTCTAATTTGACTACGTACACTATTATCATTTTCTCTTTGCCAAATGAAGCAGGGACACATAAAAAGACATTAATCCCAAATAACAGGTTCCTCGGTCTTTCTCAGTGATTAAAAATAATTATTTCTCCACAAATCCTAGGAGAACATATCTGCTTCAGACAACTAGAGTTTCCTTGTACTTTTTAATGAAACATGATACTAAGCTTAAGCAAAGTACAGAAAATAATGTTCAATTAATTAAATACATTCATCTCTTTGTGAAGAAATAAAATATTAACTTCTGTTTCATTAACCATGATGTTCACTACATGAAACATTTTAAATACACATTTCTTCAGAGTGTTCAACTTATTACACAGGGGACACATAATTAACATCTAGGCCCCAGCAACACACTGGGGAAATTCTAACCCCGGCATACATCTCTCAAGTACATTTGTGTTTTCTTCGTTTTTCTCACACTCTATTAGACCGATAATTTTAACTCTGCAACTCTAATGTTTAAACTAAAGTAGGCACTTTGGGAGAAGAAAATTTGAATATAGATAGGATAGAACCATTCTTCTTTCAGAAGGTTGGTATTTGGAACTGCTTTTGATTGAGGTGCAACAACCTCTGATTAACACATTTGCTATGAAATGCAATAGGACAAAGCAGTTATCAATAAAAGACAGACACCTGTGTCTTACCAGTATTGATTTGGCCCCTGAGAGGACCAAGATAAAGTACACAGTTCAACTAAAGAAATATGTCATCTCTAATTACATCACATATAGTGAAAAGAACTTAAATGTAATCTAACACTTAATATTATTGCTCTACATCATTAGAGAGTATTACAGTTTACTGGAAACAGATCAGACACATTATTGTACATGATACAATAGCACTGTGTACCTGAGAGAAATCAACTTTTCTTGATTTCTCAATTTTGATTTCTTGAGAGAAATCGAAGCTAAGGAAGCCTAAATGAGATAAAAGAGTCCTATTTTCTTTCTTTTTTTTTTTAAAGTAAATACAGTTTCAAACAAAAATAACAATCCCCTGAGATTCCAACCCCACATCCATTAGGATGGCTACCATTATAAAAACCAAAAGCCAAGTAACAACAACAAAAGCAACACAAGTGTTGATGAGGATGTGGAGAACCTGGAACCCTTGCACATCATTGGTAGGAATATAAAATGGTTTAGCCACTGTGGAAAAAAGTATGGTGGTCCCTCACAAGATTACACACAGAATTACCTCATGATCTACTAATTCTATTTTGGGATATGTACCCTCAAAAATTGGAAGCAGAGTCTCAAAGAGATATTTATATATTCATGTTCATAACAGTATTATTCACTGTGGAAGCTAAAATGTGGAAGCAACCCAAGTCTCCATCAACTGATGCATGGATAAGCAAAATGTGGTATATACATAGAATGGAATATTATTCAGCCTTGAAAAAAAGGAAATTCTGTAATATACTGCAGTACAGATGAACTTGGAGGACATGATGTTAAGCGAAGTAAGCCAAGCACAAGAAGACAAATACTGTATGATTCCACTTATATGAGGTACTCAGAGTAATCAAACTCATAAAGATGAAGTCTAATAGTTATAACGCTAGTTGCCAGAAATGGGGAGGGAGTTATTAACTGATACGGAGTTTCAGTGGGGATAAGGATGGATGATTATACAATGTAAATTTATTTACTACCACCAAACTGTACATTTAAAAATGGTTAAGATGGTAATTTTTTTGATTTGTATATTTTACTGCAATTTAAAAAGGAAAAGAAAAATAATATACCCTTTTTTGACTCCAGTGGATTTCCTAGGAAGGGCTGGCTATGACAGATGTTTCTTTAATCAGTTCTTGACAGAATCCAAGACTACCACACTCCCACCATACAGTCTGTCGCACTCAGACCAAGTAAGATCAGCGTACTTTCCATACCAACAGGAATTCAAGACATGGCTCCTAATCCAATCACATTCCCACCTGTTAAGTTTTACCTGTATTTAAGTAAAATTAAAAAGTCACACTGACCTCATTTCAAGTGCTCTAGGACTACAGATGGCTAATATGTTGAACAGCACGGATATAAAACATCTCCATCGTTGTTGAAAGTGCTACTGGACAATGCTAATCTAAGGCAACCATTGATTCATATCAACATGACTTGATATTCTTTACAATTTTTCTTCCCCTTTGTATAGGTAGAGCTCCTTTCTTGTTCTTAATGTTGATTATATAATCTTTCAAAAAAATAAATTGCATGAATTTTACCTAAGAGTGAAAAAATTCTATTTTTTCTCAAATATCAATACTTAGGACATATATTTTGTGGATACAATATGACTGAACATGATTCAATGGCTTGGTTTTAGTTTAGATCTGATCAAAGTTCATTTTATTTTGATATTTGGTTTCAATTATTATCTTAGCTGAATCACACCTGGCCTGTTAATGTTAATAATTTACCTAGAGATTGTGTGGATTTTTTAAAATATCAATTGGAAATAAAGACAACATTATTAATTCCCTTCCAAACAGATACTTTTCCTTTTCCTTGAATTACTGCCTAGACAATTACCCCTATTACATTGTTGAATAGAAGGGAAGTGTCTGCTGCATTTCCAATCAGTACTTGACTATTAAGTACAGCGTGTACTATAGGTTTTTAGTAGATACTCTTCGGTATCGGGAAATTTCCCTCTCTTCCTTTTTACTAAAAGTTTAACTCTTTTTACTAAAAGAATTTTAGTAAATTTTTAATTACTAATTAATGGATGTTGAACTTTCATAAATACATTATCTCTATGCATTGAGACACTAATATAATTTTCTGTTATACTGATTACAAGTGTTAAAACAACCGGGCACTGCTATAATGAACTGAATATATAGGAATAATACATAACCACGATATCAGTCTTCTGTTCCATATATAATCTGTGAATATCTTCCCCCAGTATAGCTTGTTCTTTTAATTTTCCTAATGCAGCCAAATGGAAGAAAGAAATTTTTAATTTTGTTCAAGTCTGATTTATAATAGTTTCATTTATGATTCATGCTTTTGGTGTCCTAGGAGGAATCTTTGTTTACCCAGTGTTGTAAGTCATAATACAGTCATAGTAAGTACACAGTAAGTCAAGTAAGACTTCTTTTGGAAGGTTCTGCTGTTGTTGTTGTTGTTGAGTAAGCTCTACTCCAAACGTGGGGCTTGAACTCAAAACCCTGAGATCAAGAGTTATATGATCTATTGACTGAGCCAACCAGGTGCCCCTGGTAGTAATTCTTTTAACTGTTTTACTTTCTTCCTCAGTATTAGTTATATACCTATTACTCTTCTAGTAGTTACCATAGAGATTACTATATGCATCCTTCACTTACTAGTATATGAAGTAGATTACTAATTTTACAGCACCCTTCAATGAGAATCAAAGACCCATTAGAGGGGCCATCATCCCCCAGATGAGTGGATGGAAGCTCTATTCCAAATAGACACAGTCAAAGTCAAAGGACTGAGGCTCCCTTTTCCCAACCAGTCCCCCCGCACTGGGCAGAAGGCATCACAGACTTAGATTGCTCCTGTCCCAGTTATCTCATACAAGGAAGATTCCACATAGAAGGGGCTAGCTGAGAGATCATGATTACCAACCCACTCAGCATCACACCTGAAGAGCTGGGGTATCACCCCAGAGGGAAGCAAGCTATAGTCCCTCAACCCAGCTCCAGTACAGTGACACAGAGGGTCTATTAAGAGGAAGGGGGACGGGTGCCTGGGTGGATCAGTGGGTTGGGGCCTCTGCCTTCGGCTCAGGTCATGATCCCAGGATTCTGGGATCAAACCCCGCATCAGGCTCTCAGCTCAGCGGGGAGCCTGCTTCCTCCTCTCTCTCTTTGCCTTCCTCGCTGCCTGCTTGTGATCTCTGTCTGTCAAATAAATAAATAAAATCTTAAAAAAAAAAAAAAAAACAGAGGAAGACATAAGTTATATAAACAGAGAACCGACAGTTTTGACTAAGGGGACTGACTTTATTTGTAACAGAACATAAAAAAATTACAGTCTAAGGATGATATCAAAAAATAATAAAGACAGCTCAGAAGAACATTCTTGGAGTCAGAAAATGCTCCCAAACACTGGCAACATCATACTCTTACAAAGAAGCCCATCTTGAACTGCATCGGACTGTGGTACAATTTATATCCCAGTGAACATAAGAAGGAAGGAAGGAAGGAAGGAGCAAGCACTCAGCAATTAATGGAGAGGATAAAATCTATGTGGGATATCAACAGAGTCAGACTAGTCAGAAGTTTAATTGGGAGATCAGGGAACTAGAGAGTGAAAGAGAGCCCAGCTAAAACCACAATCATCCCTGCTGGTCATGGAGACTCTGCACATACTCAAGGCTGCACCCTCTGAGAAGCAACATCAGAAAATGCACACTGCAGGGAAAATAAGTTCCACTGAGCTACTCCAGTCAGTTTGCTAAACTAATAGAAAAGCAAATAATAACAGCAAACCACAGAAGGTATAGAGTTCGTATCCAGACTAAATACATTACATAAAATTCAAATTCAACAAAACCCAGTAGACATGAAAAGAAATTTTAAAAGTGTGACCTATTCAAAGAAAAAAAAGAAAAAAAGACAATTGAAACTCCCTTTGAGGGGGACCAGATTCTGAACTTAAAATTTTGTTAAAAGTTACTGCAAGTGTGCTCAAAGAGCTAAAGGAAACCATTTTTTTAAATGAAAGGAATCTATGATGACAATATCATAAAGACAGCAATAAAAAGACAGAAATTTTTAAAAATGGAAATTATGAAATTGAAAAGTCCAGTAAGTTTAATGAAAAATTCACTTGAAAGGCTCAATAGATTTGAGCTGGCAAAAATAATAATAAAAATAATGAATTTTTTTTAAAAAACCAAAAACATTTTTTTAAAGATTTATTATATGAGAGAGAGGGCATGTGAGGGAGAGGGGTAAAGGGAGAGAGAGAATCTCAAGCAGACTCCCTGCTGAGCAAGGACCCCCCCCCAACACACACACACCAACCACACACACACACACACACAGGGATAGACCTCATAATTCTGAGATCATGACCTGAGCTGAAATCAAGAGTTGGACGCTTAACCAACTGAGTCACCCAAGTGCCCCTCCAAATGCAAAAACATAAAGATAAATCAGTGGTGATTATGCCATCTGAAAAAGAGAGAGAAAAAAGAATACAAATGAACAGAGCCTCAAAGAAATGTGGAATGCTAACATACCTGCAGTAGAAATACTAGTTGTAATGGAGAGAAAGAAACAAAAAATACAGGAAAAAAATGATGGCTAAAAGTTTCCAAATTTGAAAAAAACATTAAGCTATATTGATGAACTACAAGTAGGATAAATTCAAAAACCTTCACCCAAATATATCGGAGTCTAACCTGAAGGCAAAAACAATAAGAAAATCTGGAAAGCAGCAAAAGAAAAGTGGCCCATCATGAATGAAGAATCCAACAGGATCAAAAATTGACTTCTCATGAGAAACAAGGAAGAACAAAACCAGTAGGATGGCATATTCAAAGTGTGAAGAAAATCAACTAAAATCTTATATCCAGCAAAATTATCTTTTTTTTTTTTTTAATGAGGTGCAATAAAGACATTTCAGGCCAACTTTTTTGTAGAATGTATTGCTAGCAAACCAGCCTTACAAGAAATATTCAAGAAGTTTTTCAGGTTGAAAGCAATTGATATTCAATAGTAATTCAAATCAACACATATAAAGAAAGAGTGCCAGGAGAGTCTAGTGATTCCACCCCCATGGTCACAGATGACCGTACCAATGATTTGATACTGAACCCAAAATAGCGATGGCTCAAGTTTTCTTATCTTTGTTATCTAAAGAGTCTCAATGACCGCATCAGTTTGGTAACAGGTATGGAATCTGTTTTGTCCATGAAACCCAAAGGGCAGCTGTCAAGATAGTTTCTCGCCTCCCTACATTAAACCACCCATTTGAGTGTGTTCCAGTTTCTTGTAACCTAGAAGGAACAAACAAATATAACTGGACAATGTGATGTAATAAGTCTATAAAACTATAAAACCATTGTTTGGATTTTTAATCACCAAATACCAATTTCTATTTAAAGGTATTTCTGCTGCTTTTTGTCTTTTGATGACTCTTTGTCCTCAGAGGATGGGGGCCATCTTGGTACAGTAGGGATGGGTGCTCCTCATGCCCACTTCCTAAGGTTCGGACTCCCCATACCCCTGTTCCCCATTTTAAGTCTCACTATGATTCATGCCCATCCTGGCTTTTCTTTTCTTTCTTTTTTTTTTTTTTTTTAATTTCTTTTCAGTGTTCCAGAATTCACTGTTTATGCACCATACCCAGTGCTCCATGCAATACGTGCTTGAAGTGAAACTTCAGTGCTAAATGTGAGTTCAATGATTATGACTTCACTGCGGGCAATGAATATTGCTTTCATTTGTGTTCCCCTGGATTCCAGCACCAGACTCAATACCTAATAGACTCTTAATCAAACTTTATTGAATGAAAGACTAAATAAATTGGGTTTTTCTTGCCAATTAGAAGATAGAAAAACAGATCATTAGACCAGAAACCAAAACCAAGCCACATATTAAGTTATATAACCTAAGCATACATATGGATGGAAGTCTCATAAAATCCTTCGAGGAATAAGCAAAAAAATGTATCTAATTTTTTATTAAACCCTACCTACCTATCCAGCTCTTAATAACAGTTACTATATATTTTGGTTCTCAGATTTCTATTCTGTTTATAATGTCCTGTTCTCTGCTAGAATTAACTATCTTATTATCTTATTTCTTAAGATATTAATGATCCATGGTTTATTTTTTTTTTATAAACATATATTTTTATCCCCAGGGGTACAGGTCTGTGAATTGCCAGGTTTACACACTTCACAGCACTCACCAAAACACATACCCTCCCCAATGTCCATAACCCCACACCCCTTCGCCCAACCCCCCTCTCCCCAGCAACCCTCAGTTTGTTTTGTGAGATTAAGAGTCACTTATGCTTTGTCTCCCTCCCAATCCCATCTTGTTTCATTTATTCTTCTCCTACCCACTTAAGCCCT